>NC_079196.1:231637534-231693420 GCF_029499605.1 Hyla sarda
TCTAAATTTGTTGCACAGAAAGTCGCAGTCTAAATATGTGCGACTTTTTTACCACTTTTAGAACATGATGCATTCTTGTCTATTTTAGATGGAAAAAAATGCATTGGTGCTGAATTTATCAAAAGCGACTTTTCAGCGACAAGTATGCCGAAATGCCAGACCATGCTGGACCAGGTTCAAAGGGGTACTCCGCCCCTAGACATCTTATCCCCTATCCAAAGGATAGGGGACAAGATGTCAGATCGCGGGGGTCCCGCCGCTGGGGACCCCTGGGATCTCGGCTGCAGCACCCACCTGTTGCGGCTTCCGGCAGAGCTGGAGGCTCTCATCCTAACGCCTCCCAACCATGGTGACATGAGATTGTGATGTCACGACTCCGCCCCCGTGTGACATCATGCCCGCCCCCTCAATGCAAGTCTATGGGAGGGGGCGTGGCAGCTGTCACGCCCCCTCCCATACACTTGCATTGAGGGGGCGGGGCGTGACATCACACGGGGACGGAGTCGTGACGTCACGATCTCACGTCACCGTGGTCGGGAGCCGAAGCCTCCAACGTTTCTGGAAGCCGCAACAAGTGGGTCCTGCAGCCGAGATCCCGGGGGTCCCCAGCGGCGGGACCCCCACAATCTGACATAGGGGATAGGGGATAAGATGTCTAGGGGCGGAGTACCCCTTTAAATACAGTCTAAAGCATAGATCCCGAAGTCTGTGCGCAGAATTTATCAAGAGCCGTGCTCCTTTTGACCGGACTGACCCTCTGTAGCTTGGTCTATATTGATGAGGGACATAGACAACTTTGATAAATCTCCCCCTTTGTCTTCTGAATTAGATCCACTAGAAAACACTGAACCTGACAGGAAGAGATCACGAGTGGATTCTGGAGCAGATCAAGATGGAGCAAGTAACACTGGAGAAGTTCGATCAGATGAAACGCGTCATGGAGGAAACAAGTAAGGTTTATAGGACCCGTTGTGTCTTCTCTGTTCTACCTCTTCTGTAATTCCTCATCCATTCAGCACAGTATTGTCCCTGCACCCGACTTCTAGATATTATATAGTAATTAATCTTCTCTGGAGACACTGACGTCTCCATAGTGATAATGACCTCATTAAGGAGGTCTTATTACCTGTAGTAATGGTCGAGGTAATGGCGCATAGTACCGACATTAAACAATAGAAGAGCTAATAGTTTATTTTTATCAATTAACAAAGTGCAAAATAAATGAGCAGAATAGAAATCCGAATCAAAGGTTTATTTGGTGTCACCGCCCTTTACCTTCAAAATATATTACCTTCTATATATATATATACAGTGTTCCCTCAAGTTACAATATTAATTGGTTCCAGGACGACCATTGTATGTTGAAATCATTGTATGTTGGGACCATAACTCTATGGAAACCTGGTAATTGGTTCTGAAGCCCCCAAAATGTCATCCAAAAATAGGAAAAAGTGAGGATTAAAAATAAATAAGTAGATAAATAATATAGATAAAGTAAATCGTTACATATAAAAGTAAGAAAGATCTGCTGGGAGCTGTAAATTACTGTCTATTTCAGTGTTTCCCAAACAAGGTACCTCCAGCTGTTGCAAAACTACAACTCCCAGCATGCCCGGACAGCCTTCGGCTGTCCGGGCATGCTGGGAGTTGTGGTTTTGCAACAGCTGGAGGCGCCTTCTTTGGGAAACACTGGTCTATGTAGAGGACAGAAGATTCTTCAGGGTCCTGTACAGAATACACAATGTCCTAAAAAAAGTAAAATGGAGCCGCCCTCACCTGATGTCTAAAGGAGCAGCTAACCCTGGTACAGGTAAAGAGTACAGAACATGTAATACCTTTCTGTACTGTAGGAGGCGCTACCAGACACCAGTCAGTGCATACACTTCAGTAATACAGGTAAAGAGTACAGAACATGTAATACCTCCCTGTACTGTAGGGGGCACTACCAGACACCAGTCAGTGCATACACTTCAGTAATACAGGTAAAGAGTACAGAACATGTAATACCTCCCTGTACTGTAGGGGGTGCTACCAGACACCAGTCAGTGCATACACTTCAGTAATACAGGTAAAGAGTACAGAACATGTAATACCTCCCTGTACTCTAGGGGGCGCTACCAGACACCAGTCAGTGCATACACTTCAGTAATACAGGTAAAGAGTACAGAACATGTAATACCTCCCTGTACTGTAGGGGGCACTACTAGACACCAGTCAGTGCATACACTTCAGTAATACAGGTAAAGAGTAGAGAACATGTAATACCTCCCTGTACTGTAGGGGGCGCTACCCGACACCAGTCAGTGCATACACTTCAGTAATTCAGGTAAAGAGTACAGAACATGTAATACCGCCCTGTTCTGAAGGGGGCGCTACCTGACACCAGTCAGTGCATACACTTCAGTAATTCAGGTAAAGAGTACAGAACATGTAATACCTCCCTGTACTGTAGGGGGCGCTACTAGACACCAGTCAGTGCATACACTTCAGTAATACAGGTAAAGAGTACAGAACATGTAATACCTCCCTGTACTGTAGGGGGAGCTACCAGACAAAAGTCAGTGCATACACTTCAGTAATACAGGTAGAGAGTACAAAACATGTAATATCTCCCTGTACTATAGGGGCGCTACCAGACACCAGTCAGTGCATACACTTCAGTAATACAGGGGTTTTACCAGTGAATGCCCATTCTGATTGGTCAGTTCTTCCAGCAAATGACATGTTTCACAGATTCCATAGCATTGTATGTTGAGTCTGGATTCAAGTTACTATGGTCCAGAAAAGACCATTGTATGTTGAAGCTATTGTATGTTGAGACCATTGTAAGTTGAGGGATGTATATATATGAACTGTAGTTGGGCAGTTATTAACATCCCTGGTGGTGGTCTAAGGTGGTCCCTGGTGGTCTAGGGTGGTGTGAGATGAACGGTGCCACATGGCTCTACACAACCAGAACAAAGTGTAATATGTGTCCTGGTTTATAATAATCACAGTTTCTCTATGATATGTGTTGAGTCCAAAGTCAGATCTGATCTGTACCGTTATCCTGTTTATACAACCTTACAATGTATAGAACCTTTATCTAACATGTCATATAATGAATCTATGTGTTTTATGACCGAGATATTCTCCTGTGAATGACAGCACAGAGCAAATCATGTATGGTAAGAATCCATCTTAATATCTCTCTCTCTCTCTTTGTCTCTTCATAAGATATGTGATAGATGAGGGGTACTAACTCTAAGACCCACATCTATCTCTAGAATTGGGCCCCCCGCCGTAACCAGTCCGGTTCTGGTGAACAGAATCCAAGTAGTGGGCTTGTCAGACTCTGCTGCTTACACAACTTTCATTACCAGGGGCGGAGCTAAAGTTTTGTGGGTCCTGGTGCAAGAGGTTAACTCTGACCCCTCTACCATTCTACACACACATGATAACAGAACCCGAATCTCGCCCTGTATACCTTGTAATAATTCAATACATCAATCAACATCATGCCTGCGGGTCCCATCCATAACTTCTCTCCCCCTCCTTAGCGGGTCCCATCCATAACTTCTCTCCCCCTCCTTAGCGGGTCCCATCCATAACTTCTCTCCCCCTCCTTAGCGGGTCCCATCCATAACTTCTCCCCCCCTCCTTAGCGGGTCTCATCCATAACTTCCCCCCCCCCTTCTTAGTGGGTCCCATCCATAATTTCTCCCCCCCTCCTTAGCGGGTCCCATCCATAACTTCCCCCCCCCCTCCTTAGCGGGTCCCATCCATAACTTCTCGCCCCCTCCTTAGCGGGCCCCATCAATAACTTCTCCTCCCCTCCTTAGCGGGTCCCATCCATAACTTCTCTCCCCCTCCTTAGCGGGTCCCATCCATAACTTCTCTCCCCCTCCTTAGCGGGTCCCATCCATAACTTCTCTCCCCCTCCTTAGCGGGTCCCATCCATAACTTCTCCCCCCCTCCTTAGCGGGTCCCATCTATAACTTCTCCCCCCCTCCTTAGCGGGTCCCATCTATAACTTCTCCCCCCCTCCTTAGCGGGTCTCATCCATAATTTCTCTCCCCCTCCTTAGCGGGTCCCATCCATAACTTCTCTCCCCCTCCTTAGCGGGTCCCATCCATAACTTCTCCCCCCCTCCTTAGCGGGTCCCATCTATAACTTCTCCCCCCCTCCTTAGCGGGTCCCATCTATAACTTCTCCCCCCCTCCTTAGCGGGTCCCATCCATAACTTCTCCCCCCCCCCCCCCCCCCCTCTGAGTGCCTAGCTCTTCCTTCTTTCCGTAGACATGTAATGACTGCACTGTAGACAGAGGGAAGTGGGCCGGTGGTTCAATGCTGCGGAGGGTGAAGCCAGAGTATAAATGTATCTTTCATGATTTGCTGTCCCCATTAGGAATTCCTAGCTCACCCTGGGGCCCGGCTCCTCACCTTTTGCCTCGGACACTTCAGTTCTTTTCCTTGTGCCATAGGCCGTCCACCATCACCAGCCAGTGTGACCCAGCAATGCCGCTACAAGCAGCAAGAGAAAGACAGCGTATAGTGCAGTGCAGGGCTCAAGTCATGCAGGAACGCATGGGAACTGAGTTCCTGCACTTTTTCCACAGCAGAAACACCATTCCCATTAGCAGGACCAGCCCATGAGTGGAAATCTTAGGTGAGCTCCCGCACTTTTTTTCCCAGGACTTGACCCCTGGTGTAGTGGCAAGCCTGGTCACTAGTTGTGACTTTAGTCGCTGTGTCACTGCTCACACAATCTGTGCAAAACAGTCCTCAGAGCTCTCTTCAGAGTCCTGAACACTTCTAGTGACCACAACCAGGCTGGAGAGGGCCAGGGGCCCCAGTTCTAGAGATAGATGCAGGTCCCAGGGGTGGTACCTGATATACTCTAGATGCTTTAAGTGTCTGAGTTTGGAACTGAAAGAATGACACTTTTTCTATTCCGTAGGTCTTCAGGAGATTTAAACACACGGTTGGGATTGTCCATCATGGGAAAGAAAATCTCCTCCGATGGTTACATGAAGCTCTGAGTTCTAATCACTTCTCCGAAATCGTAAGGAAGATCCAATTCTTCAGCCTCCATGATACTAACCCTAAGAAGCTATTCTGTAAGGGGTCCTCCTGCTCCTTCTACATCCTCACCTGCAGTGGAGGTGACCTGTGGGCGTTATCCTACATGATATCCAGCATTGACAGGAATATATTAGGTAAGAGAATAATCTACAGAATAAAGACCGTTACATGATGGGGATTATTAGAGAAAGCCAAATCTGCACCACTGTATGGTAAAAAAACATGGAGCAGGGGTAGAAAAACTATAGCAGCCACAGACCGGTCCACATAAATATATTGCCATACTAAGAAGAAAGCTAGCGGCACTGACCTGTAGGTAAAACGTGTCCAATCTTTATTGCTTTCCCTTTAAAAGTGTGTTGTGGGTAAAGGGGTCCTAGTGTAAGTGAAAAAAATGCCAAAAACAGGGCCAAAAATTGAATAAATCACTGAAAAAGTAGAAAGGCGTTCCCACATTTCAGATAAATACAGTGGTCCCTCAAGTTACAATATTAATTGGTTCCAGGACGACCATTGTATGTTGAAACCATTGTATGTTGAGACCAGAACTCTATGGAAACCTGGTAATTGGTTCTCAAGCCCCCAAAATGTCATCCAAAAATAGGAAAGAGTGAGGATTAAAGAAAAATAAGTAGATAACTAATAGAGATAAAGCAAATCCTTATATATAAAAGTAATAAAGATCTGCTGGGAGCGGTAAATCACTGTCTATGTCAGTGTTTCCCAAGCAGGGAGCCTCCAGCTGTTGCAAAACTACAACTCCCAGCATGCCCGGACAGCCAAAGGCTGTCCGGGCATGCTGGGAGTTGTAGTTTTGCAACAGCTGGGGGCACCTTGCTTGGAAAATAATGGTCTATGTTGAGGAGTGGATCATCTTTGGGGTCCTGTACAGTCCAGGCAATATCCTAAAAAAGTAACATGGAGTCGCCCTCACCTGGTGTCCAAAGGAGCAGGTATCCCTGGTACAGGTAAAGAGTACAGAACATGCAATACCTCCCTGTACTGTAGGGGGAGCTACCAGATATCAGTCAGTGCATGCACATCAGTAATACAGGTAAAGAGTACAGAACATATAATACCTCCCTGTACTGTAGGGGGCGCTACCAGACACCAGTCAGTGCATACACTTCAGTAATATAGGTAAAGAGTACAGAACATGTAATACCTCCCTGTAATGTAGGGAGCACTACCAGACACCAGTCAGTGCATATACTTCAGTAATACAGGTTAAGAGTACAGAACATGTAATACCTCCCTGTACTGTAGGGAGCGCTACCAGACACCAGTCAGTGCATATACTTCAGTAATACAGGTAAAGAGTACAGAACATGTAATACCTCCCTGTACTGTAGGGAGCGCTACCAGACAGCCAGTCAGTGCATACACTTCAGTAATACAGGTAAAAAGTACAGAACATGTAATACCTCCCTGTACTGTAGGGGGCACTACCAGACACCAGTCAGTGCATACACTTCAGTAATACAGGTAAAAAGTACAGAACATGTAATACCTCCCTGTACTGTAGGGGGCACTACCAGACACCAGTCAGTGCATACACTTCAGAAATACAGGTAAAGAGTACAGAACATGTATTACCTCCCTGTACTGTAGGGGGCGCTACTAGACACCAGTCAGTGCATACACTTCAGTAATACAGGTAAAGAGTACAGAACATGTAATACCTCCCTGTACTGTAGGGGGCGCTACTAGACACCAGTCAGTGCATACACTTCAGTAATACAGGTAAAGAGTACAGAACATGTAATACCTCCCTGTACTGTAGGGGCGCTACCAGACTCCAGTCAGTGCATACACTTCAGTAATACAGGTAAAGAGTACAGAACATGTAATACCTCCCTGTACTATAGGGGCACTACCAGATACCAGTCAGTGCATACACTTCAGTAATACAGGTAAAGAGTACAGAACATGTAATACCTCCCTGTATTGTAGAGGGCACTACCAGACACCAGTGAGTGCATACACTTCAGTAATACAGGTAAAGAGTACAGAACATGTAATACCTCCCTGTACTGTAGGGGGCACTACCAGACACCAGTCAGTGCATACACTTCAGTAATACAGGTAAAGAGTACAGAACATATAATACCTCCCTGTACTGTAGAGGGCGCTACCAGACACCAGTCAGTGCATACACTTCAGTAATACAGGTAAAGAGTACAGAACATGTAATACCTCCCTGTACTGTAGGGGGAGCTACCAGATATCAATCAGTGCATACACTTCAGTAATACAAGGGTTTTACCAGTGAATGCCCATTCTGATTGGTCAATTCTTCCGGCCATTGACACGTTTCGCAGATCTGGACTGTCCGTAGCATTGTATGTTGAGTCTTGTTTCAACTTACAATTTTTTCTGCCTTCCTCTGGATCAACACAGTAGGGTTTTAGGTTAAACTCAATGGACTCGCCTTTTTTCAACCTTACAAACTATGTTACTATATAGGAGGAGACGTGACCCATCTTGTGTTGTTTCTGTTGTTTCCCTTCTTTATCCTGTGAAATGTCGTCATCTCTGCAGTAAAGAAGAACTGGATCCTTATTATTCACAACCTGGAGGACAACAGTGACCAGAAGAAGTGGACAATCCTAAACGATCCTACGATCCAAAGCTGTGTCCAGCACCACGAGAATCTCTTCCTGTTCAGCAAAATAGAAGTAGGATCAAATTTTCTAAATCATTTAGTGAATGACCATCCCCCGAGGAGCATGAGAAGGAAGAGAAAAGGTGAGATGAAGAATAAATTGTAATGTGCTGGAATAGCACCATCATATTCCACAGCGCAGTACAAATCTATAATATACATCCTTATGGCACAGTATTCGGGAAGCCTAAGGAACATGAAAGTCATTGCTATCAGTTATTCCTATAATTTATTATATTTTGTCTGCGCTGTAACAATATAACAAATGTAAATAAAAAAAATTGAAAAAGACCAGCTCACCGCCCTGTGGAATCTTTACACAGAGGAACTCCACATGTTCTTTTAGAAAGCATGGAGCAAAAATCCAAACCACATACTTGGTGTGAACAGATCCTTAACAAAAAACTGTAAATTTCCAGCTCCCAAAATAATATGGATTAAAAGTCCAAAATTTATTTCACATGATTAAAAATGATGAAAAAAATGAAAAAGCAAATAAAGGTGGTTTAAAAGCATAGCAGAAACGCCGTTGGCTTTTAAACCACCTTTATTTGGTTTTTCATTTGGCGTTGGCGTTTCTGATCTGCATTTGCCGTTGGCGTTTCTGCTATGCTTTTAAACCACCTTTATTTGGTTTTTCATTTGGCGTTAGCGTTTCTGATCTGCATTTGCCGTTGGCGTTTCTGCTATGCTTTTAAACCACCTTTATTTGGTTTTTCATTTGGCGTTAGCGTTTCTGATCTGCATTTGCCGTTGGCGTTTCTGCTATGCTTTTAAACCACCTTTATTTGGTTTTTCATTTGGCGTTGGCGTTTCTGATCTGCATTTGCCGTTGGCGTTTCTGCTATGCTTTTAAACCACCTTTATTTGGTTTTTCATTTGGCGTTGGCGTTTCTGATCTGCATTTGCCGTTGGCGTTTCTGCTATGCTTTTAAACTACCATAATTTGCTTTTTCATTTTTTTTTTTTCATCATTTTTAATCATGTGAAATACATTTTGGACTTTTAATCCATATTATTTTGGGAGCTGGAAATTTACAGTTTTTTGTTAGGAATATAAAAAATAGTGGCTGCACATATCTGTAATGTTATCAGAAGAAAAACTCTTTGTATTTGATATTATTGGTAATTTGATAAGATTTGATGTGTCAGCCTGTGATGTCATTTCAGAGCGACAAACTATTCTGGAGAGAAATGACATCATCAGCCGCCATCAACAGACGGCGCACACCGTGAGATATGACAAAGGGGCAGGTGATAATATTATGGGAATCTCCTACTGTACAACAATACAAATAGAATCCATTCCTTCATTTTCTCTGTCCTCACCTCTTTTTGTCTCATTACTTACTTCTGTTTCCCTCCTCCTCTCCCTTCTTACTTCCGTTTCCCTCCTCCTCTCCCTTCTTACTTCCATTTCCCCCCTCCAATCCCTTCTTACTTCACTTTTTTCTTTTTTGTTCATATCTTGTTTTCCTTCTGTTCTTATTTAATAATTCCCTTTTAGTTCTTCTTTTATCCTTCCTTTCCTTCTTTCTTTCCTTCCTATCTTTCTTCTCCAACTTTCTATCTTCATTTAAATTCTGACTCTTTTTTTCTCTCTTCCTTCCCTCCTTTCATTTATTTACTTTTCCCTTCATTATTTATACCGTTGTCTATCATTTCCTTTGTTCTTTCCTTCTGTTTTCCTCCTTTTCTTCCTTGCTCCCTCCCGTTTTCATTTATCTTATAGAATAATATTCATATTTCTTTTGAATTTGAACCAATGTCTATCTATAATGTTTCCACTTATAATATTTATAATGTTTGTCTTGGACACAGTCCCCATAGAATCCTCCACACATGGCCGCAGTCATCATCAGGAACAGAGAAGACGAGATCCTGATCCCACAGGTCATAGTTATTTTTGTATTTGTTCGATGTAAAGTCTTATAGTGGAAACATCTTCTCATCTTCTCAATATATTCCACAGGTTCCACTGATGGACATTACTCACAGGTAAGAGCCCTGGGGTTGGGGTCTTCTGCTCTAATAAATCAGTGGGGGTCCAAGTGGTCAAGAGACCCCACGGATATAATATTTATCATGCATCCCATGGATTATGTCAATTGTTAATGGCTGGATATCTGCTTTGTTGATTTAACCCTGTCATTTTCTACATGTGAATAATGAAGGTCACTAATGCTCTTCCTCATCTCCTCTTGAGTATGCACTCACACTTCCATTACAAAAATGACTTCACAATCTTCCATGTCTGATAACAATAAACCTTGTGTCTTCACTGTTCTCAGAGGCCAGAAATTAAAGGACATCGAGTGGTAATCTTCTCTGAATCCAGTCTTAGAGATAACTCTTGGCTGATGACAATGCTCAGATCAGAGGATTTCCGCTCTGATATCAGGACTGTCCGCTGGTGTCATATCTCTAATTATCTCCGAGAAGCCAATGAATGCACATTTGGGATCGTTTATCAAACCCAGAAGATGGAGAGCGATAATGTCACCACAGTAAAGAATGAGCTGGAATTGCAGTCACTTTATACTACACTAGGTAAGCTGTGCACCAACATAAAGACACAAATCACCAGGTCCAATGGCCTCCACTCCTGGGTTCTGTAAGAATGAAATATAACGACAGACCGAATCTTATTCCTAATAAATAAAGTGTGGAGATCCCCTAGTAAGATGGTGTGCTTCAGGACATCTGGGGTAGAAGTCCCTATAACTAAGTCTCTTGTGTGGTCACAAAGGATTTATGGAAAGTTGACTCTGTATGTCCCCCCTGGAAACCAATGCAACGTTTGTAAATTGGGGTCTGCACAATAGTGAAGGGTCCTGGCCCCTGTGATATAATATGGTGAGGGCTTGTGTAACAGTGATTTTAGGAGAAATTTACTCGATCCAGACATGTAGGTGACTTAGAAACATGAATGAACTGAAGATTCTCTGGGCACAACCATACAGCCAAAATATAAACTGGGTAGGGATGTTATAGACATAGTCTGTAGGATGGACCCTTGAGATTTGGACATAGTTCCCATTAAATGCTTTAGCAGCAGTAATACTGTAGGAAAGTCTCTGCTTTGGGTTATAGATACAGTCGAGTTAGGTATACTCCACTGAAGAGGGTTAGACAATGTTATAAATGGTTAATGGTGTTACGATTCCCTATTGCAGGGTGCAAGTCAAAATTGGTTGGCAGAAGAGTCATTGCAGAGCTATCTCCTATTCTGGCTAGATGATTCTCCCTCTCAGAAAAATAAAAAAGTGTTGAAAAAGTGATCCTGGAAATTAAATTACAGTTACGAGTGGAGACCACAGGATGGAAGTATCAGAGGGGGTCACAGTTACAAGTGGGTACTACAGGAGGCCCCTGCTTTTGGTGGTTGGAGGTGGTCAGTAAGCCAAAAACAGCTTGATGGGTAGTTTGACACAATTTATGTAATGCTCTTAGAGGTTAATGGAAGTTGTGTGAACAATGAAGATCCATGAGCTGCCCTGTTTCTATAACTGCAGATGTGGCTAAATATGAGTTTTGTACTGGGGAGAAGGAAATAGAATGTATGGGTATGTGCAAAATAGTAAAACCTTTGGACTCAACTTTAATTATAATCAACACTCAACATAATTATAACTATTAAACAATAGGCGAGGGCACTGCAGTGGTCAGAGACCTAGGCAAAAGTGATGTAGTCACTATATACAAGATGCTGTAGATAGCGGGCTGTCACTACGGGAGATCAGGGTCCTCGTGCCTGTGAGTCCAGGGGTGCTGGGGACCAAGAAGTACAAAGTCATATAACAGATAAAAGTACTGAAGAAACAGGTACCCGCACTCACCGTTAGGCTGCTGTAGCTCGACTCCTCAGGCTGAAGACACGATCCGGTGTCAGACTCACATGAGAGCGCTCAGAAGCAAGGCGACTGCGGGAGAAGTTTTGCACTGATTGCGCTTCTTCCGGCCTTGAGGCCGGAAGAAGCAGACTCAACGCGAAACTTCGCCGGCAGTCGCCTTGCTTCTGAGCGCCCTTACACCGGATCGTCTGTTCAGCCGGAGGAGTCGAGCTACAGCAGCCTAACGGTGAGTTTTGGTACCTGTTTCTTCAGTACTGTTAAAAACATAATTATATCTATACAAATCACTAGTCTGACCACACATGGAGTATTGTGTCCAATTTTGGGCCCCATATATAAGCAGAACATGGCCGAACTGGAGAGGATAATAAGGGAATGGGTGGATTACAGGACCAAGACAGGTTATTAGACTTGGGGTTGTTTAGTTTGGAGATAAGACATGAAGGGGTTGATCTTATTTATATAATGGACACATGAAGAAGAAAAATATCGCACTCATCGGTTTAGGAAACCAAAAAGCAGCTTTATTCTGGAACTAGCATGGCAGCAAGCATCATGCAGGTAACATTCCAATGCAGCCTAGGGTCAGGGAAGTGGGCCAGTGGAACAGAGGTGTGTTCGGAGGCCAGATGAAGTGTCACCTATGACATGACATGATTTGTTGCCCTACTGCGCACGCCCCACACCTGTGTTCCCCTTGGTCACTTCCCTGACTCTAGACTGCATTGGAATGTTACCTGCATGATGCTTGCTGCCATGCTAGTTCCAGAATAAAGCTGCTTTTTGACTCCTTGACAAAGCCGCTTCCGGCAAAACGCGTCGGAGTTGTGGAGGTGGATTGGGGTGAGTCCTGTGCCAGCTTATACCAAACCGTTTCTTCCCTGCATACTACTCTTTGCTGCTAGTCACCACCCAAACTTGCTGCTATCTATCTGCTGCTATCTGTATTATTGCTGCCCATTGCCTGTTGGTTGTTATTGCTTATTATCAGCACTATACTGTGTGACCCAGGTGATATTATTCCCCCCTTTTTTTAGGCTGCATGTTCAAGTCCTTGTCCACTTCATTTGCACGGTTAATTAATTTTTTAATTTTTAATTCTTTGCACTTGTTGCAACTCACTTGAGTGTTATGTTTTATTCATTTGTTTTCTGCCTTGGTTATTAATCAATAATTCCATCACATATATTTGTTTGTCCTCACCGGCCATTGCGTGGTAATTTAATTCCACAAGTATTGCACATTTTTCTTGCACATATTTTGCACGACGCCCTTCCCCCCTCCTTCCCCTCACCTTTTGCATGCAACCCCTGCAGATATTAATTTATAATTTATTTATTATTACCAATCTACTTATTTATAAACCATTAATTGCAGCTCACTACTAGCAGTGTGTCTTTAGTTGTATCCGCAGTGGTGCTACCGCTCTTGCTTTCTTTTATTTGCTGATGCTTATTTATATAACACAGAGTGTTGGTGTCAGGATCTGGACTGGTATGCGGGGAGGACACGGGTGGTGGATCCTCTGTGTCAGTGAGGTGATAGCGTGGGCCGTACCAGGGGAACGGAATCTAAGGGGTTACTGGTTTTCACCAGAGCCCGCCGCAAAGCGGGATGGACTTGCTGCGGCAGGTAACCCCCAGGTCGTTCCACCCGATAGCGACTCAACCTCACTGACTGCTGAGTCAGGCGCCGTACAAAAGGACTAGGCAAAAGGCAAGGTCAGACGTAGCAGAAGGTCAGGGCAGGCAGCAACGGTTCGTAGTCAGGGGCAACGACAAGGGTCTGGATACACAGGCAATGGAACACACAGAAACGCTTTCACAGGGCACAAGGCAACCAGATCCGGCAGGGACAGGAAGGGGAAGTGGGTTTATATAGTGTAGGGAGTGCTTGGAACTAATTGGGCCAGGCACCAATTAATGGTGCACTGGCCCTTTAAATCAGAGAGACCCGGCACACACGTGCCCTAGAGAGCGGTGCTGACCGGAGCGCTGCATACAGAGGACCCGGAGCGCTCGGCGTGACAGTACCCCTTCTTTTTGGAGCCCAGGAACCTATGGATGAGCTCCTTGTCGAGGATATTGTCCTCGGGCTCCCAAGACCTCAGGGCCACAATTCTCCCAGTCAACAAGAAAGTTTTTTTTACCTCTGACTACCTTGGAGGCGAGGATTTATTTTACCGAGAAGACGTCAGAGGAGCCAGTGACAGGAGCAGGAACGGTGACCTTGGGGGAAAAGCGGTTAAGAATGAGAGGTTTGAGAAGGGAAACATGAAAGGAGTTAGGAATACGAAGAGAAGGAGGAAGATGGAGCTTGTAGGAGACAGGGTTGATTTGACTTTTGACTCTAAATGGCCCGAGGTAACGAGGACCCAGCTTGAAGCTAGAGACACGAAACCGAATATATTTGGCAGAGAGCCACACATTGTCCCCAGGGGCAAAGACAGGAGGAGTTCTTCTCTTCTTATCCGCATGTTTCTTCATGCGAGAAGAGGCCAGTGAGAGCGATTTCTGAGTCTCTTTCCAAATAGTGGAGAAGTCCAGGGTCAATTCATCTATGGCAGGAACTCCAGATGAAGTGGGGATGGGGAGGGAGGGGAAGCGGGTGACGGCCGTACACCACAAAGAACGGAGACTTGGCGGATGACTCAGAGTTTTTGAAATTGTACGAGAATTCAGCCCAGGGTAACAGTGCGACCCAATCATCTTGACGGGAGAGACAAAATGTCGCAGGTAGTCACAAAGGATCTGGTTCATTCTCTCCACTTGTCCATTGTACTGCGGGTGGTTGGAGGACGAGAAATTTAATTTGATCTTTAATTGATTACAGAGAGCTCTCCAAAATTTAGACACATTGAACGCCTCTATCCGAGACGATATGCGTGGGAAGCCCGTGAAGACGAAAAATCTTCAGAAAAAATTGCTTCGCCAACTGTGGCGCAGAAGGAAGACCTGGAAGCGGAGTAAAGTGAGCCATTTTGGAAAAACAATCAACGACCACCCAGATGACAGTGTTGCCATGGGATACGGGAAGATCAGTGATGAAGTCCATGTCTATGTGGGACCAAGGCTTTTCAGGCACCGGCAGCGGATGGAGAAGACCAGAAGGCTTCTGACGTGGGGTCTTGTCACGTGCACACACTGTACAGGCTCGTACGAAATCGGTCACATCCTTTTCCAAGGAGGACCATCAATAGTGTCTGGCAATCAACTGTAAAGTCTTTTTGATTCCAGCGAACCAGCCAGAAGGGAGGAATGGCCCCATTTGAGCATCCAGAGGCGGAGACGGGGAGGAACATAAGTCTTTCCTGGAGGGGTAGGCACCAGAGAAGCAGGAGCAGAAGAGATCAGACACTCAGGGGGGATGATGTGCTGAGGAAGGGTCTCGGCTTCAGAGGCATCGGTGGTACGAGATAGAGCATCAGCTCTGACATTCTTGTCTGTGGGACGAAAATGGATTTGAAAGTTGAAACGGGCAAAAAACAACGACCACCTAGCCTGGGGAGGATTTAGCTGCTGGGCGGATTGGAAATAAGACAGATTTTTGTGATCTGTATAGATGGTGATGGGGTGAAGGGATCCTTCCAGAAGATGTCTCCACTCATCCCCAGGTCGTTCCACCCGATAGCGATTCAACCTCACTGACTGCTGCGTCAGGCGCGGTACAGAAGGACTAGGCAAAAGGCAAGGTCAGACGTAGCAGAAGGTCAGGGCAGGAAGAAACGGTTCGTAGTCAGGGGCAATGGCAAGGGTCTGGATACACAGGCAATGGAACACACAGAAACGCTTTCACAGGGCACAAGGCAACAAGATCCAGCAGGGACAGGAAGGGGAAGTGGGTTTATATAGTGTAGGGAGTGCTTGGAACTAATTGGGCCAGGCACCAATTAATGGTGCACTGTCCCTTTAAATCTGAGAGATCCAGCGTGCGCGTGCGCCCTAGAGAGCGGGGCCACGCGCGCCGGGACTGAGCAGGAGGACGGGGCAGGTGAGAGACACGGGGCCCGATCCGAGAGCGGTCACGTCCCGTACCTCGGATCGCGTCCCCTCCGGTGACATGGAAGCAGCGCTCGCGGTCAGCTGTGCAGACCGGAGCACTGCATACAGAGGCACGCCGTGAGCGCTCCGGGGAAGCAGCGGGACCCGGAGCGCTCGGAGTGACAGTTGGACAATAAAAAGTCTTTACATAGAATAAAGGAATTCACAGACCTGTTCTGACATTATTTGGTTTATTCTTCTTTATCTTTCAGTAAAATTCAGGTGCAGGTTTTCCCATTACTTGTAGCAGGAGCTTGTACCCCGACATGTCCAATGCTGTGTTTGATGCTTTATTTTGGGGCGGACCCCTTAATGTATGGCGCATGCTTAAAGAGTAGCTCCCACCATCCTATTTTTTTTCTTTCTGTCCCTGCCTATTGCCAATCTATCCCTAACCCCCTCCCTGCTTTTAATTTTAATTTTTACTATATTAAAAATAACTTTTTTCTGCCTCATTTACACATTAACAAAAAGGCTTAGAATAGTGAATGGTTAAATCTGGTAGATTACTCCAGTCTCTATACATCAGTCACCTGGAGCAGAGAGTCACTTACCGCCGGTCACTATATAACATGCTTGATTCTTAATTTGAATATCTGGGATGTATGACTGGAAGCTTCACCTGTTGGATTAAAATGGGGTACAAGATGGAGTTTCCATGACATAATAGGGAATAAGGGTCTATGACTATGCAGATATTTCGGATAGTGGTCCCAGCTGCATCCAGTCCTTATATATAGAGATAGATGGTTGTATTAGGTCACCGCTATGATAATCTGGGATCTCTACCATTACAGGAAAGCAGAAGGTGATGATTCTCATTGATGACGTGAAGGACAGCAGTGACCATGAGAAGTCCCACATCCTGAACACTCACCCCCGGGCCGCACAGTGTGCTGGAAACCTACTTCTTGTCTCTGACCACGACAAACAGAAGAATCTGGACAGGATAAAGATGGAAATACTGATGCAGCTGCGGGGTTCAGGTGATAAATGGTCACCCCACTCCTAAAATGGTCACCCCACTCGTAAAATGGTCACCCCACTCCTAAAATGGTCACCCCACTCCTTAAATGGTCACCCCACTCCTAAAATGGTCACCCCACTCGTAAAATGGTCACCCCACTCCTAAAATGGTCACCCCACTCCTAAAATGGTCACCCCACTCGTAAAATGGTCACCCCACTCCTAAAATGGTCACCCCACTCCTAAAATGGTCACCCCACTCGTAAAATGGTCACCCCACTCCTAAAATGGTCACCCCACTCGTAAAATGGTCACCCCACTCCTTAAATGGTCACCCCACTCCTAAAATTGTCACCCCACTCCTAAATTACCTGCGGTCATTGCTCCTACATAGACCTTAATCATACAATAATCTGCTGCATGTGTCCTGCTTGGTGACTGCATGAATCTCAGTCATGGTACAGTCATAAAAAGGGGTAACAATAATAATAATAATAATAATCGTAATAATAATAGAAACAACTATAATTAAATACATTATTATTGATAATAATAATAACAATACAGATAATAATAACAATAATAACAATAACAATAATAATAATAATAATAACAATAACAATACAGAAATAATAATAACAATAACAACAACTATGAATACATTATTACTAATAATAATAACAACGATACATAAATAATAATAATGATGATAATAATAATAACAATACAGAAATAATAATAATAATAATAATAATAACAATAACAACAACTATAAATACATTATTATTATTATTAATAATAATAATAATAACAACAATACAGAAATAATAATAATAATGATGATAATAATCATAATAATCATAATAAAAAAGAATATCTATAAAGTAAAATAATAATAATAATTTAGTTTTATGCTTTTGTCAGGTTGTGGAAACCCCTGTGACATCAGATCTGCTGTGAAGCCTGGGATGAGTTGGAGTCCACCCCAAGGAGGTAGGGAGTTGTCTTGGGGGCGATGGAAATGATGTGGAGGTGAAACAAACACCTAAATGCTCATTACTAGAAGCAGGGGCGTGCATATATCCCCCCAGACTAATATTCCTCCATAAGGGGACCATAGACCAGTATATACCAGCATTGACTCTTGGAGTTTTATAACCAACATCATAAATAACCTCCAGTGCTGTTGTGCACCACAGTTGTGGGGGCCGCTAGTGGCTTAATGCCACCCTCTCAGTATGCACCTAATATTTTTCTCCTTAAGAAATCCCCAGAATTAGTGGTGAAACACGCAGGAGTCTGACAGTTGTATGATTATAAGCTCCTTAAAGGGGTTCTCCGGTGGAAAACTTTTTTTTTTTTTTTTTTTATCAACTGGCACCAGAAAGTTAAACAGATTTGTAAATTACTTCTATTAAAAACCTTAATCCTTCCAGGACTTATTAGCTGCTGAATACTACAGAGGAAATTATTTTCTTTTTGGAACACAGAGCTTTCTGCTGACATCACGAGCACAGTGCTCTCTGCTGACACCTCTGTCCATTTTAAGAACTGTCCAGTGTAGAAGAAAATCCCCATAGCAAACATATGCTGCATTGGACAGTTCCTAAAATGGACAGAGATGTCAGCAGAGAGCACTGTGGTCATGATGTCAGCAGAGAGCTCTGTGTTCCAAAAAGAAAATAATTTCCTCTGTATAATTCAGCATCTGATAAGTACTGGAAGGATTAAGATTTTTTAATAGAAATAATTTACAAATCTGTTTCTGGCACCAGTTGATTAAAAAAAAAGTTTTTCACCCTTTAAGTCTCATTATCATAACTACAATTAGTCAGTATGAAGCGTATACTTTGAGATCGGCATTAATCCCCTTGTGGTCCCCCACAACTGTGGTGCACAATAGCACTGGAGGTTATTTAAAGGGGTACTCCACTGGAAAACATTTTTTATTTTTTTTTAATCAACTGATGCCAGACAACTAACATATTTGTAAATTACTTCTATTTAAAAATCTCAACCCTTCCAGTACTTATCAGCTGCTGTATACTATAGAGAAAGTTCTTTTCTTTTTGAATTTCCTTTCTGTCTGACCACAGTGCTCTCTGCTGACAACCCTGCCCATATCAGGAACTGTCCAGAGCAGGATAGGTTTGCTATGGGGATTTACTGCTACTCTGTACAGTTCCTAAAACGGACAGAGGTGTCAGCAGAGAGTACTGTGGTCACACAGAAAGGAAATTCAAAAAGAAAAGAACTTCCTGTAGAGCATAGGGTAGCTGGTAAGTACTGGAAGGATTCAGATGTTTTAATAGAAGTAATTTACAAATCTGTTTAACTTTCTGGCAGCAGTTGATTATTTTTAATTTTTTCCAAGTGGAGTACCCCTTTAACCCCTTAAGGACTCATGACGTACTGGAACGTCATGCGTCCGCTCCCGATCTATAACGCGGGGCCACGGCCGGGACCCGTGGCTAATAGTGCGCGGCATTGATCGTGCTGCCGCGCGCTATTAACCCTTTGGATGCGGCGTTCAAAGTTGAATGCCACATCTAAAGTGAAAGTGAAAGTATGCCGGTTAGCTCAGGGAGCTGTTCGGGATAGCTGCGGTGAAATCGCGGCATCCCGAACAGCTTACAGGACAGCCGGAGGGTCCCTATCTTCCTCCTCGCTGTCCGATCGCCGAATGACTGCTCAGTGCCTGAGATCCAGGCATGAGCAGTCAAGCAGCAGAATCATCGATCACTGGTTTCCTATAAGAAATCACTGATCAATGTGAAAGATCAGTGTGTGCAGTGTTATAGGTCCCTATGTGATAATAATGATCAGTATAAGAGATCAGTGTGTGCAGTGTTATAGGTCCCTATGTGATAATAATGATCAGTATAAGAGATCAGTGTGTGCAGTGTTATAGGTCCCTATGGGATAATAATGATCAGTATAAGAGATCAGTGTGTGCAGTGTTATAGGTCCCTATGGGATAACAATGATTAGTATAAGAGATCAGTGTGTGCAGTGTTATAGCCCCTATGGGATAACAATGATCAGTATAAGAGATCAGTGTGTGCAGTGTTATAGTCTCCTATGGGATAATAATGATCAGTATAAGAGATCAGTGTGTGCAGTGTTATAGTCTCCTATGGGATAATAATGATCAGTATAAGAGATCAGTGTGTGCAGTGTTATAGTCTCCTATGGGATAATAATGATCAGTATAAGAGATCAGTGTGTGCAGTGTTATAGTCTTCTATGGGATAATAATGATCAGTATAAGAGATCAGTGTGTGCAGTGTTATAGTCTCCTATGGGATAATAATGATCAGTATAAGAGATCAGTGTGTGCAGTGTTATAGTCTCCTATGGGATAACAATTGTGACGGACTGGCTCCACCAAAAGTGACTTCTCCTTCCCGATGACAAGCCCCAGCATATCACAGGCAATATCCCCAGGCAGAACTAGAGATTATTGCATCCTTGTACCCAAAGAACCAGGCAACACCAGTCTTCAGGTATAAAATCAGAACTCTTTATTGTGGAACAAGTGTCTTCTTTTATAGGAAGGACATCACAGGGGGAAGGGTCAGTAAAGACAATACAGGTGACAGGGAGTCTGGGAGATAATCCAATAAAGGTGTTTAGCTCCCCATATACACTGCCATGAGTGCAAAAGGTGGAGGTGTGCAGAAGTTGGACTGTGTGCAAAAAGGAGAAGCATGTGTAGAATTAGTGTATTGTACAAAAGGTGAACCGTGTGCAACAAGTGGACCATGTGCAAAATGTGAACCATGTGCAAAATGTGAACCATGTGCAAAAGGTGTATTGTGTAAAGGAGGTGGACAGTGTGCAAAGGGTCGACAGTGGGCAAAAAGTAGACCATGTGCAAAAAGGTGTATTGTGCAAAGAAAGTGGACCGTGTGCAGAAAATGTATGAAAACAGTAAATAAAAGTATTTTAACTCTGAGCTTTAAGTCACTGGACAACATCAACTGAGGGGTACAAATAGTGATGTCCTAAAGTCCATCCAAGTAGGTAGGGTGACTCTAGGATCCGTCACAGTGCTCCCCCTTTTAAAACGGCAGACCTGGTGCGATCCCAACGGATCCATTTGGGGCTGTCCGGGCTTCAACCACCAGACGCAGTTGTCCTGGTCCTCCTCTTGGTTGGGGTGTGCGGCAACAATGTAATCCAACACCAGCAAACCTTGTATGAAGCTTACTGGGGCTCCCTGCAGAAAATATTTCTGCTTTTCCCCCCTCCCTGGCCAGGGGAGGGGGAAGGCCTGGCCTGGCCCATAGTCTGTGGGAAGGAGGCTAGCTTCCAAGCCCCTCCCAAGCAACCTTTCCCAAAGGAAAACTCCATCTGTCACCAGTTGAAGGGGCAGGGGGCCGACTGCTTCCTCACTCGGTTGCAATATCTGCCACTGAGGAGCCGCACCGACTGTGCCAACCCCTGTAAGGTTCCACAGCTTCTGGGGATCCGGGTCAACCGTCTGGGATCCTGACTGGACCGATGCAGGGACCACAGTCCTATCTGTAACTGCAGACCTGCCGGCAGTCTTCAGTGCTAGGCAGATTGTAGCAAAACTCTGCCCTAATGCCGGCCCTTCCGCCGGAGAAGTGATCACTAGGTGGAGAGGAAGGTCGACTACCTTCTCACCTGTTTGCAATGTCTGGCGCTGGGAGGTAAACCGACCACTCCATCTCCCAATATGGAATTCTGCAGCGGGGAAGCTGCACCAACTGTGCTTTCACCAGTACCGTTAACCAGCCGCTGGGGATCCAGGCCGACTGCCTGCGATCCCGGCTGTACCAGTGTAGGGATCACGGTTCCCTCTGTAGCTGCAGTATTCGTTGTTGAGCAGAGTATAGTAGGACTCTGCCCTGAAGCCGGCGCTTCAGCCGGGGCTGTGCTCAGTAGGTGGAGAGGGAGGTCAACTGCCTCTTCATCTGGTTGCAACCTCTTGAGCTGGGGAAATGAGCCGACCGCTCCATCTCCCGGCGTAAAATTCTCCATCTTGGGAGCCGCACCGTCTGTGCTTGCTCCTGTGCAGTTAAACAGGCTCTGTGGATCCAGGCCAACTGCCTGCGATCCAGGGTGGACTGGTACAGGGATCACTGACCCCTCTGTAGCTTTAGAGCTGGCACTGGTGTATGATGCTGGACAGAGTGTAGCAGAACTCAGCCCTAATGCCAGGGCTTCCACCCTGGTGTCCTGACCGGATACTGCTAGAGCGTCGCGGTCCGGTGTGCAATCCAGGGGAAGGGGAAGACAGAGACCAGCCGTCTCATCTGTGCTGGTTTCCTCTGCTGTACATGGCTCGTGACCGTAGAAATCCCCCTCAAACAAGGACAGGTAGTCTTCCTCGAGGTACCATTCCTGATACGTCAGCCAAGATAGATCCGGTTCCAGGTCTGGCACCTCCGACTGCGGCAGCATCTCTCTCCGCTTGTCCTGGATGTCCCAGAGTCTGTGTGCCTCGGTACGGCCAAAGTTGTACTGCTCCTCGAATGCATCCCACAATAGACCAGGCCAGCCAAAGTCTGTCCCTTTCGGAGAACTGGCTGTGTTTGGCTCCGACTGCCTGCAGCTTGCCCACCAGTACAGGGCCCGGTAATGAGCCTCGAGCTCCATTTCTTTCTGCACCAATCTGTGCAACTCAACCATTTCGCTGCCCGTGGGTTGCTCTCTGAGGTAGTGAAGCCACAAGTGGACCTGTTCCCTGAAGCGCTGTTCTGGGGTGGGCAGGACTTGTGCTCGGCTTCTCACCGACTCCTCAAGAACAACTTCCCAAATCTGCAAGCGAATTAAGGCTCTCTCTTGCATGGACATCTCTTCCATGGCATACTGCAGCTTCGCTATACGGAGTTGTGTCAGCTGTGTAAGGACCCTGTTCACACTCTCTCGTGGAGGATCTTTGAAGAGACCCAGGAACCATTGCACCTCTCTTCGGAAATCCTCCATCCTTACAGGCTCTTCCTCGCAAGGGTCAGTTGCTGAGACCGGGGTCAAGCCAGCAGCTATATCGCCCCCAGCTGGGCTGGTCTCAGTCTCGATCCTGGAGAAGTCAGATCCCACCGCTGCCACCAATTGTGATGGACTGACTCCGCCAAAAGTGACTTCTCCTTCCGGATGACAAGCCCCAGCATATCACAGGCAATATCCCCAGGCAGAACTAGAGATTATTGCATCCTTGTACCCAAAGAACCAGGCAACACCAGTCTTCAGGTATAAAATCAGAACTCTTTATTGTGGAACAAGTGTCTTCTTTTATAGGAAGGACATCACAGGGGGAAGGGTCAGTAAAGACAATACAGGTGACAGGGAGTCTGGGAGATAATCCAATAAAGGTGTTTAGCTCCCCATATACACTGCCTTGAGTGCAAAAGGTGGAGGTGTGCAGAAGTTGGACTGTGTGCAAAAAGGAGAAGCATGTGTAGAATTAGTGTATTGTACAAAAGGTGAACCGTGTGCAAAAAGTGGACCATGTGCAAAAGGTGTATTGTGTAAAGGAGGTGGACAGTGTGCAAAAGGTGTATTGTGTAAAGGAGGTGGACAGTGTGCAAAAGGTGTATTGTGTAAAGGAGGTGGACAGTGTGCAAAAAGGAGAAGCATGTGTAGAATTAGTGTATTGTACAAAAGGTGAACCGTGTGCAACAAGTGGACCGTGTGCAAAATGTGAACCATGTGCAAAATGTGTATTGTGTAAAGGAGGTGGACAGTGTGCAAAAGGTCGACAGTTTGCAAAAAGGTGTATTGTGCACAGAAAGTGGACCGTGTGCAGAAAGTGTATGAAAACAGCAAATAAAAGTATTTTAACTCTGAGCTTTATGTCACTGGACAACATCAACTGAGGGGTACAAATAGTTATGTCCTAAAGTCCATCCAAGTAGGTAGGGTGACTCTAGGATCCGTCACAACAATGATCAGTATAAGAGATCAGTGTGTGCAGTGTTATAGGTCCCTATGGGATAACAATGATCAGTATGAGAGATCAGTGTGTTCAGTGTTATAGGTCCCTATGGGAGCTATAACACTGCAAAAAAAAAAAGTGAAAAAAAAGTGAATAAAGATCATTTAACCCCTTCCCTATTAAAAGTTTGAACCACCCCCCTTTTCCCATTAAAAAAAAAAAATGTGTAAATAAAAATAAAAATAAACATATGTGGTATTGTCGCGTGCGGAAATGTCCGAATTATAAAAATATATTGTTAATTAAACCGCATGGTCAATGGCGTGCGCGCAAAAAATTCCAAAGTCCAAAATAGTGCATTTTTGGTCACTTTTTATATCAAGAAAAAATGAATAAAAAGCGATCAATAAGTCCCATACCGCCCCATACGCAGAAAAATAAAAAGTTATAGGGGGTCAGAAGATGACAATTTTAAACGTGTACATTTTCCTGCATGTAGTTATGATTTTTTCCAGAAGTCCGACAAAATCAAACCTATATAAGTAGGGGATCATTTTAATCGTATGCACCTACAGAATAAAGGGAAGGTGTCATTTTTACCGAAAAATGTACAAGTTACAAAATGGCGTTTTATTTCAATTTTGTCTCACAATGATTTTTTGTTTCCGTTTCGCCGTAGATTTTTGGGTAAAATGACTGACGTCATTACAAAGTAGAATTGGTGGCGCAACTGATAAGCCATCATATGGATTTTTAGGTGCAAAATTGAAAGAGTTAGGATTTTGTAAAGGTAAGGAGGAAAAAACGAAAATGCAAAAATGTAACAACGGAAAAACGCTGAGTCCTTAAGGGGTTAAGCTGTGTGGTTCAAGTATTTACTACTAGTACAATAATAACCTTTAGGTATAATGTACAAAATGTGGAGTAACACAATATAACACTATCAGCCGGTGAAGCATAATAGTGGATTCATTCATCTCCCGTAAGTCCCATTGTCCAGTAAGATATGATACGGAGCAGTAGTTGTGTGTTCTTCCCGAGGCCTAAATATTGGTGTCATTCCCACCAATATATGTAAATTATTACGGTTCGTGGCTTCACCAATATATAGAGGCTTATAATAGTGTCAGGATTATTCAGACATTTGCTGCCTCTCGTATAAAAATATGAGACTAAGGAGACTTTAGTTCGGTATTATAATTTTGGCTTCAATAATAATTATGTTTTATTTAGTGACACATGATATGAGAAGGATCTATTAACCCCTTCTGGGTTATTTGTAGTATAGATTGTAGTAACTTTAGAGGTGTCAGAGAGCAATCCATTGTTGCTGTCTACAAGTAGGTAGTTCTCCAATATAGTAGGTAGTTCTCCAAGGTATGTCTCCCGCTTTATGTCGGGCTCTCACGGCTGTATGTCCACAGCTCTCGCTCTTAAAGGAGTACTCTGGTGCAGACTACTCCTGCTCCGTCCTGCCGGGCTGCAAAAAAAAAATTAAAATAAACCATCACTCACCTTCCTGGGTTCCCGCGGAGCGCCACTACAGCTGATCGGTCCATCTTCTTCATACTTCCACGTGAACAAAGCGTCACATGGCGCTCAGCCTATCGCCGGCCGCCGCGATGTTCTGCCTCGGCCCATAATAGGCTGAGCGCCATGTGACGCTTCGTTCACACGTTAGTGTGAAGAAGATGGACCGGAGGACCGATCAGCTGTAGTGGCGCTCCGCGGGAACCCAGGAAGGTGAGTGATGGTTTATTTTCATTTTTATGACAGCCCAGGCAGGACGGAGCAGGAGTAGTCTGCTCCAGAGTACTCCTTTAAGTTTAATCTTCCCTCCACCTACCTTTTGTCTGCAGACTTGTCCACATCCGGAGCAGCAGAAGTTGGTGCTCAGTGTAAGCCTTTCCTTGCTGTGCTGCTGCTGTTACTTTTCTTTTTGCTCACATAGCACCTTACAATCCAGGGTGTTAATAACCTCCTCCCACACCATCTATACAGCATTCTGTATCATCCCCCAGTACAGTGCCAACCATGTTTAATCTAGAGCAGAGAAGAGTAGGTGCTAAAAAAAAGTAAGGGAAAGGAGGCCCAGATGTGAATACTGCTGGCAAACTGTCCGGCTTTGATTCCACACCCTAAAATAGAGAAAATGAGAAATAGCTGTGAGGCTCTCGGGGGCTCAATATTAGGGGACACTAATATCACCTTGTCACCACTCTGAAGGGAGGATCAGGTCCCAGTCTACACAGAAAAGTTTACAGCAGGTTATCTGCAGAGAACAGGTCAGCCTATTGTGTTTGTTTTAGGGCTACTTTGTGGGTCGTGTCATTGTTCACAAATCAGAAATGTAGAAAAAAAAAAAGAGAGAACTTTAGTGTCCTGGAGAGATCTGTTGAGACTTCTTATTGTCACTTCATCTAGATGCATCATTAACTTCCATGACCCGATATAAACCTAGAGACCTGAATAGAACGAAATCACTTCCTCCATACGGTAAAGATCTAATTCATTGTATTTATAATACTTAGTGTAACTTATAACGTATATAATGTATCACACGCTCCCATGTCTATGCTACATGGTAACGACAATCACTTCCTCCACAGGTAAAATCCATAGAGATCTCTCAACAGAGAAAACATACGATAAGGTCATTAAGGTAATGTGGACTCACCAAGACACCATGGAGCACTTTATTTATCACTTTTCATATTTGATGTTTGATGACTACAAAATCTCCCATATGTCCATGAAGAGAGATGGAATAATCCGACATCGGTCATGCAGCAGTCTAGAGGGAATATATTTGGGACAAATGGGGCTTGATGGGTGAAAGCCTGAGGGTTGTAGTCCTCAGACATGATACGGTTCACAGAGGTCAGGGAGGCTGGAGTGTATCCACCAGACCTCGTGTAATGGTAAATCACAATTCTCTCTACTTGAAGAAACTTTGAACATGGGGGGGGGGGGACACTTTCTAACCCTGGTTCAGGCTTTGCTTTGGCTTTCTCGGTAGTCAGATATCTCTTAGGTGAAGGTCTCTAACTGCTTGGCTCACAGATTTTCTTTAACTCAATCCTTTTATTACTGCAATTCCCAGCTGCACCCAGTGTCATAAATCTGTGTTGCGATAGCCGCAAACGCATTAGGCCTGGCCAGTAGATGGAGGATCAGAGTTTACATCTGTGAGGCCCTTGGGAAACTTCTCCTCACAGACTAAACCTCTCCTCACTCCTTTACCTCCTGCTATCAACGCTATCTGAACTGACTCTGACTTCCTTGCTGAAGAGAGGCTGGGCTAGATTATTTAGCATTCCTTCCAGAAGGTTCCTAAAGAGCATTTCATCTTCTCTGGGGCTCAACAAACACAAATTTAATGTTTTTATTTTATTCTGTAATCGGGGGTTCTCTGAGCTTCCTAGAATCCTAGTGTTGCTGCCATTAAAGCCACTGTGACATGTTGCCCAGACGTATCAAAAGTTGCTGATTGCACCGAGTCTCACTCCTGAGGTTTAAGCCGGGGAAGCGTTCGGCATTGTGTTCTACTCCACAGCTGGCAGATCTGATTTTATTTTATTTCTCTCAGAGACCAAAGAGACATCACAGAGTTGGGATCTTCTCCAGATCGAGTGACAGGGATTACTCCTGGCTGGTGATGGCGCTCACATCAGAGGATTTTCGTCATTGTGTCACCAATGTCAGAAGTTGTTTCATCTCCAACACCCAAGGGTTCCAGAGGTTCATAGATGACATCATAGACTGCACGTTCGGGATCCTTTATCACAGCAGGAAAAGAGGACGAGTCAACGTCACCAATGTGACTGATTCTCTGTATGACCAGGAACTGGAGACTCTTCATATGTTACTTGGTAAGAGATGAGACGTGGACACACAATGTTCTTCTTTATGGGTCTTTATTTCACGGATCATCACAATGGATGGGGCAGAGATTTGGTGGAAGTGAAAATGTAATATCGAAAAGAATATCAGAAGCCCCTAATAATGTTGTCTACAGGAGCAACAATCTACATTAGTTACAGATCATTCCATGATAGATAAATATTAAAGTTACATGTACAGTATTATGCTTCTGGAGAAGAATCACTTCATTGGGAGGTCCCTCGTAAAGGGGTACTCCGCCCCTAGACATCTGATCCCCTATCCAAAGGATCTGATTGCAGAAATCCTGCTGCTGGGGACCCCCACGATCTCCCTGTTACACCCGGCATTCGTTTAGAGCGTCGGGTGCAGCGCCAGAGGCTCATGACATCACGGCCACACCCCGCTCGTGACATCATGGCCACGCCCCCTCAATGCAAGTGTTTGGGAAATACCCTCATTACCGTCCTTGCTGTGGGTCAAATAGAGAAGTGAATAGAGACCTGGAGAACAAATATAGACCACACGCACCACAATCGTCAAATAAGTCTTCTGTTTATTAATAGAAATGTGCGTCTTTATAGGCAAAACCAACCTTCAAGAAAAGTATAAAGATCAAATCAAGATGAACAACAGCCAAATATGTTAACTGTCAATTACCACCCTACTCAGGGCTCAAGTCCTGCAGGAATGTGTGGGAACTGAGTTCCTGCACTTTTTTCAAAGCAGGATAACTATTCCCATTAGGAGGAGTCCTGCAGGACCAGCTCTTGAGTGGAAATTTTGGTTGAGTTCCCTCACTTTTTTTCCACAGGACTTGACCCCTGACCCTACTCCTGATTAGCTCATTAGATTTATAGCCCATGTGCTCCGGTCGTAAATGTTTTTTTATACTTCCTGAGGCAAGGACAACATGTTCTTCCTTTAAGCAGCTGGTTGTATGTCCCCACAACATGTATCAAAGGAGGTCTGGGACAACATGGAGACACATTTATATTTAAGACTATAAGTATAGGGAAAATGCAAGATTCGGCTCACCTCTCCCAAATTGGTGCTCGGACCCGTGCCCGGCCAGGCACATTCCACGGAACAAACAAAAGCAGGTGGTCCAGCACATCAAGGAATGCCGCTTTATTATAGTTAACAACACACGTACAGGTAGATGTCAGACATGTTTTGAGCGCATGCACTCTTCCTCGGTGACCACCGAGGAAGAGTGAATGCGCTCGAAACATGTCTGACATCTACCTGTATGTGTGCTGTTAACTATAATAAAGCTGCATTCCTTGATGTGCTGGACCACCTGCTTTTGTCTATAAGTATAGGGCCCTTAGTCCAGAAGGAGTACAAGGCTAAATTATAAGAAGGCCCAAGGATAAATGAAGATTACTATAAAATAGACTTGCATTGAGGTCGTGATGTCACAAGCCTCCACCCGTATCACCAGCGATCCAGCACGGAGCGAAGTTCGCTCTGTGCAACGGATGTCTGTGGTGCCGCAGCCGAGATCGCGGGGGTCCCCAGCGACGGGACCCCAGTAATCAGATCTCTTATCCCCTATCCTTTGGATAGGAGATAAGATGTCTTAGGGGCGGAGTACCCCTTTAATGATGTTATACAAGGAAGATTGTCACTCACTGATCAGACTTGAATAAATACTTTCCGACATATCAGAAACCATGATCCACATGTAAGGTTCTTTTTAAAGGGGTACTCCAGCCCTAAGACATCTTATCCCCTATCCAAAGGATAGGGGATAAGATGTCTGACCGCAGGGGTCCCGTCGCTGGGGCCCCCCCGCAATCTTGCATTTGGTACCCACCTCTTTGAGCTGTACGCCGCGCTGCCAGCTTACAAACTGCCGGGTGCCGACCACGGAGCCGCAGTATCGTGAAGCCACAACTCCGCCCCCGTGTGACATCACCCCCTCCCCCGCTATGCAAGTCTATGGGATGGGGCGTGACGGACGTCACGCCCCATCCCATAGACTTGCTTAGCGGGGGCGGGGTGTGACGTCACACGGGGGCGGAGTCGTGACGTCACGATACTCCGGCCCTGAGGTCGGCACCCATGTGAATGCAAGATTGCGGGGCTCCCCAGCAGCGGGGTCCCCAGCGGCAGGACCCCTGCGGTCAGACATCTTATCCCCTATCCTTGCTATTACTGCTCAATTGTCTGTTTTGTATAGACAGCGCAGGCTTCGGGTAGGGCCTTTTAACCTTTAAATTGTCATCTTGTAGGGAAGTAAAGCTGCAGTAAAGGATGCAGGACTCCAGGACACGGACCTAAATTCTCGATAACTAACCATAAAGTGAAACATAAAATATTATCAGTCAAATTGGCCGGCTACACTTCCCGGTGTCACTTTTGCAAATATGGCCGTCACCGCAGGAAATCCTGTTTTAGCAAAATTGTAATAAGAAAGTAACAAAACATAACATTCGGGTTAAGCTGTGACCTCTCATGTACAGGGAAGGAGAATGTGGTGGTCGTCATTGATGATCTGGAGGACAGCGGTGAAGACCGGAAGATGGGCATCCTGCAGGCCCAGTACAGCATTGAGGAGTGGTCCGCGGACTTACTCCTGGTGTCCCAGAATGATAAGACGGACATGAGAAGCCTGAGGGGGAAAATGAATGAACTGAAGAGTCTTCTCTAAGGTCCAGGTATGTTCGTAACATGACTATCACCTGTACCGGTCGGGATTGTGGGTGCTGAGCTATCGTACATTTAGTTCACTGGTTGACTGTATGTGGCTAGTAGGGGTTTAAAGTAGAGAACAATGCAATTAATTTGTATTGAAATCCAAATCATTTTACGTATAATTCCCTAAATATTTCAAATCCCTTTTGAGTCCAGTGGTAAGTATCCCGTATCGACTGTATATATACTGTTTCTTTTTCCCTACACAGTGACCCCCCGACCTACGATGGCCCCGACATACCATATATATACAGTGACCCCCGACCTACGATGGCCCCGACATACCATATATATATACAGTGACCCCCCGACCTACGATGGCCCCGACATACCATATATATACAGTGACCCCCCGACCTACAATGGCCCCGACATACCATATATATACAGTGACCCCCCGACCTACGATGGCCCCGACATACCATATATATACAGTGACCCCCGACCTACGATGGCCCCGACATACCATATATATATACAGTGACCCCCGACCTACAATGGCCCCGACATACCATATATATACAGTGACCCCCGACCTACGATGGCCCCGACATACCATATATATATACAGTGACCCCCGACCTACAATGGCCCCGACATACCATATATATACAGTGAACCCCCGACCTACGATGGCCCCGACATACCATATATATATACAGTGACCCCCCCGACCTACGATGGCCCCGACATACCATATATATACAGTGACCCCCCGACCTACGATGGCCCCGACATACCATATATGTACGGTGACCCCCCCGACCTACGATGGCCCCGACATACCATATATATACAGTGACCCCCCGACCTACGATGGCCCCGACATACCATATATATACAGTGACCCCCCGACCTACGATGGCCCCGACATACCATATATATACAGTGACCCCCGACCTACGATGGCCCCGACATACCATATATATACAGTGACCCCCCGACCTACAATGGCCCCGACATACCATATATATACAGTGACCCCCCGACCTACGATGGCCCCGACATACCATATATATACAGTGACCCCCGACCTACGATGGCCCCGACATACCATATATATATACAGTGACCCCCGACCTACAATGGCCCCGACATACCATATATATACAGTGACCCCCGACCTACGATGGCCCCGACATACCATATATATATACAGTGACCCCCGACCTACAATGGCCCCGACATACCATATATATACAGTGAACCCCCGACCTACGATGGCCCCGACATACCATATATATATACAGTGACCCCCCCGACCTACGATGGCCCCGACATACCATATATATACAGTGACCCCCCGACCTACGATGGCCCCGACATACCATATATGTACGGTGACCCCCCCCGACCTACGATGGCCCCGACATACCATATATATACAGTGACCCCCCGACCTACGATGGCCCCGACATACCATATATATACAGTGACCCCCCGACCTACGATGGCCCCGACATACCATATATATACAGTGACCCCCCGACCTACGATGGCCCCGACATACCATATATATACAGTGACCCCCTGACCTACGATGGCCCCGACATACCATATATATACAGTGACCCCCCGACCTACGATGGCCCCGACATACCATATATATACAGTGACCCCCCGACCTACAATGGCCCTGACATACCATATATATATATATACAGTGACCCCTCGACCTACGATGGCCCCGACATACCATATATATACAGTGACCCCCCGACCTACGATGGCCCCGACATACCATATATATATACAGTGACCCCCCGACCTACGATGGCCCCGACATACCATATATATACAGTGACCCCCCCGACCTACGATGGCCCCGACATACCATATATATACAGTGACCCCCCCGACCTACGATGGCCCCGACATACCATATATATACAGTGACCCCCCGACCTACGATGGCCCCGACATACCATATATATACAGTGACCCACTGACCTACGATGGCCCCCGACATACCATATATATATACAGTGACCCCCCCCCGACCTACGATGGCTCCGACATACCATATATATATATATATACAGTGACCCCCCCGACCTACGATGGCCCCGACATACCATATATATACAGTGACCCCCCCCCCGACCTACGATGGCTCCGACATACCATATATATATATATATACAGTGACCCCCCGACCTACGATGGCCCCGACATACCATATATATACAGTGACCCCCCCGACCTACGATGGCTCCGACATACCATATATATATACAGTAACCCCCCGACCTACGATGGCCCCGACATACCATATATATATATATATATATATATATATATATATATACAGTGACCCCCGACCTACGATGGCCCCGACATACCATATATATACAGTGACCCCCTGACCTACGATGGCTCCGACATACCATATATATATATATATATATATATACAGTGACCCCCCCCGACCTATGATGGCCCCAACATACCATATATATACAGTGACCCCCCCCGACCTACGATGGTTCCGATATACCATATATATATACAGTGACCCCCCGACCTACGATGGCCCCGACATACCATATATATATATATATATATATATATATATATATATATACAGTGACCCCCGACCTACGATGGCCCCGACATACCATATATATACAGTGACCCCCCGACCTACGATGGCCCCGACATACCATATATATACAGTGACCCCCCGACCTACGATGGCCCCGACATACCATATATATACAGTGACCCCCCGACCTACGATGGCCCCGACATACCATATATATACAGTGACCCCCCGACCTACGATGGCTCCGACATACCATATATATACAGTGACCCCCCGACCTACGATGGCCCCGACATACCATATATATATATATATATATATATATATATATATACAGTGACCCCCGACCTACGATGGCCCCGACATACCATATATATACAGTGACCCCCCGACCTACGATGGCCCCGACATACGATCATTTCAGCATATGATCACTCTCAGAGACCATCACATGGTGAAGGCAGCATCAACATACGATGCTTTTGTATGTCGGGGCCATCGCGTAAACGGCTATCCTGCAGCGCAGACTGCTTCAGCTACCACCGGATAGCCGTTTACGGTGCCCCGTGTGGTCTGCTGACGATCACTTACCTGTCCTCGGGGCTATGTAGCGTACTCCTCGGGATCCCTGTGCGTGCCGGCACTCCCCTTCGTCATCATCAGGTGGCCGCGCACGCCGTCCCGTCATCCAATAGGAGCAGCGTGCATAGTGACGTGATGGTGGCGACAGAGTGCGCGGATGCCGGGGAAGCAGAGGCCTTGCCGGAGCGTCGGGGACACCACGGGGACGCGGTGACAGCGATGGAGGGCGACATCCAGGGCAGCGGTGACGAGCGGTGATGGTCCAGAGCGGCAGGGACAGGTGAGTATAACCTCCAATACCAGTGGTCTTAGACCCGCGGACCTCCAGATGTTGCAAAACTACAAATCCCAGCATGCCCGGACATCCGTTGGCTGTCCGGGCATGCTGGGAGTTGTAGTTTTGCAACATCTGGAGGTCCGCAGGTTGTAGACCACTGTCCTATACTTTACATTGCACGGATCCCTCAACATGCAATGGTTTCAACAAAGGATGGTCCATTTGGAACGGATTACCATCGTATGCTGAGGGACCACTGTAGTCATAACACCCGGCTAGATATCATTGAAAGTGTTAATATATGAATATGGTGATTTTGTGTGCACAATGAAATCGAACTGAAAATGAAACTGGCAAAGAAGATTTGGAAAGCCCCCCTCCCACCTTCAACATATTTCATCACGGTAACAATATAATCCTCAGGGGGTCAATGGGGAAATACATCGAATAACCTTCTATGGTGATTTGGTAGATTGGCTATTAAAGACACAACCAGTCACAACTTGCTGTGGAATTAATTGTGTTTTCGACATCTCACTTATGATGTCATCACAGAAAGTTACTGAACCTTCAGTCCTATGGGTTTGCGTTATTGACTCCATTGACCCCTGAGGACGACACTGTAACTGTGGTGAAACATGTTGAGTGGGGGGGGGACTTTGCTGAATCTTTATTAGCAGTTTTGGTTCCAGTTAGATTTTACTGTGCTCACAGAATCACAACAATGCTCATCTATATATTTACCCTTTCAGTGCCATCAGGCAGGGAATTATAAATGTAGGATATATTTTTCATTATCACTAGTCCCAAGCAGGGTTTTTTAATATTTAGGCAACTGTACTAATAACTATGCATATTTTAATATAAATTAGATGAATGGGAGTTTTTTCTTTCTTACCCTTTGGTTATTTGTGGTTAAGTTAACAATTTTAACCCTCCATTCACAGGTGTGTGAGAAATTATGAAATTGCATCAATGTCCACATTTAGAAGTAACTAAATCTGTTGAAGCCAGGGAGGATGCATATCTTGTTGTATTTGGTGATTTGGAGGAACACATGAGCTCTATGAAAACAAAGAATGGGACTGTAATGATCTGTATGCAGACCTGTTTGTGTTTTGTCCTCTGCCATGGTATAGGTCTTGATCCATTGCTTTTTGCTTTTCCCATATACCTGTTGTTGTTGCCATGTCTAGTCTATGTAATCCATAACCTGTGTATCTTTGATCTGTATGGACTCCTGACTTGTATTCAGACCTGTTTGTGTTTTCTACTCCTCTAGGGTATAGGTCCTGATCCTTTGCTTCTTGCTTTGCCTCTATATCCAGTGTTGTTTCTGTGTCCAGCCTATGTAGCCCAGAACCTGTGTATCCTAAGCTTTCTTGTGTACTAACCTCAGTTACCTGTTCACTCACCTTTATTCATGGTTAACCTGCCGCTATATCCCCTTATATCCTATTTTGTTATTTCTCTCATTTCTGCTGTTTGGGCTGAAGGTGTTGTTATTTCTCTATATACCTGCCATTATATCTTCCTGATATCTGTTTGTTGCTACTTTGCATTCTTGCTATTATATGGTTTCCCTGTCTTGTTTGTTACAGCTTGTGAACCCATCGTATCCTGACCTCTATCCCCGACCTCGTACAGTTCTGTTTATAGTTTTGACTCATGTCGCCCCTGCACTTTAGTCCAGCAGAGGGACTGACGCCCAGTTGTGGATCCGCTGTATAAGGTGGATGTGCATGTAGGCAGTGAAGGGGTTCTGGGTGAGCTCAGGGCTACACTATTCCTTGCCTGATGTGACAGGGACATGTTGTCTCAGCAATGAGGCCTTATGTCCTGGAACTTGAAGTGATAAGATTTTAAGGGGTATTCCGTGGAGTATTTTCCATTTCTAATTGCGCACAGGCAACTGTTAAAAAGAAGAAAATGCTATTCTTACCTTTCTTAATCTGCTGTTGTCTCCATTATCATAGTAGTCTGGCCCCACTGTGCAGCACTTACGTGGTTGGCTCGTGGAATTGCAATCAGTGACCACAGTTGTGTCACAATCAGCCACTGATTGCTGAAGTGGACAATTCTATGTGCCGACCACGTAAAGAAATCAGAGCAGAGCTTCTTATAGGACAATACATCTGTATTAATAAATCAACAGCAGTAAAGTAAGATGCCCTAAGGGGACCTGCTCACCTTCTAATGTTGTGTACAAGACACCACAGCCCTCTGGGAGATTGTAAGCATAGTAATGGCGTCCAAGTCTTCTCCTGGCTGATGAATATAGATGTAAAGGAATATAGTCCTGTATAGACACCAGTCGTGGACTTTTTTTTATTAAGAATGCCATAAACATAACACGTTGGAAAGCAATAATGTCTTTTTGTCACATGCAGTTTTTATTTTTAATCTGGAAATTTGCCATATGTGCATGTGACGAAGAAACGTTATCGCCTAGAAATGCGTTGTGTTTCATAATTCCAAAAACGTCCACAATATCATTTACTCTTGTATAATGGTTTGTCCCAAAGTTTCATTGAGCTTTCTTTCCATTGATTCTTCAATGTACCAAGTGCTGCACACCAGGACCAGACTGACATGATAATGGAGGGAGCAGAGGAGTAAAGAAGGTAAGTATAGCATTTTTTGCACCTTCTTGAGAAACATTACAAAAATTACTCCCCAGAATACACTTGTTCTCTATGTTTAAAAGGGGTACTCCGCCCCTAGACATCTTATCCCCGCAATCTCAGCTGCGGCACCCCAGACATCCAGTGCATCCAGTGAACTTTGCTCCATGCCGGATGACTAGCGATGAGGGGCGGAGGCTCGAGACGTCATGGCCGTGCCCCACTCATGATTTCACGCCCATGCCCCCTCCAGCACTGCACCCTACGTTCTAAACAGATGCCGGGGACAGCAAGGAGATCACGGGGGTCCCGAGTGGTGGCACCCCTGCGATTAAACATCTTATCTTCTATATTTTGGACAGGGGATAAGATGTCTAGGGGCGGAGTACCCCTTTAATATTTGTCTTCCGGAAGGTCTACTTTAAAAAGTGTGAGGCTTAATATATTCTTAAGCATCGCCTAATATCAGCTGTGTCACCTACAGAGTATTCATCTGCCGCTCTTCATGTCTTGTGTGACTACCTGAGGTAACGTGAACTGATGATGACCGGACATGATGAAGACAACAGTGACTTTGAAGTTAAGAGCCCAGATCCACCTCGGACTCTTCCCATCATCAGAAGATCGATGACCATATGTGAAGGACTTGCTGGAGTTAGTTGGCATTGAATTTTGGAGACATTAGTGATTTGGGGCACACCCACTTTGCAGTTAAATGATTTTTTTTTGGCCCAACCATCTCATCAGACGTTTGGAGTCCTACTGTGTCTTGGTATTGGTGGTCTTCACCGGACGGACATCTCATCTGTCTGATCAGTACAGCCACTTGGATATGACATGACAAGATTTGTGAATTAGAGCGGGTTGGGGTTTTGATTATTTGCTATTCATTATGTTTTACTTTACAATAAACATATATAATGCTCTTAACCCCTAGTATTTAAAATTTGATGAGTTGAGCTATTCGTATGGCTTGACCCTTAAAGGGGTACTCCGCCCCTCATGATGTCATGGCCACGCCCCTTCCATAGACTTACATTGAGGGGCGTGTGGCTGTGACATCACGAGGGGGCATGGCCATGGCATCACGAACCTCCGGCACTGCACCCGACGCCTTTGATTTGATAAAATCGCGATGTACCGATCAGCTAGGACGCGAGCGGGGACCCCCTTACCTTGCTTCGTCGCGTCCGATCAGTGTTTAATTGCTCCAAGCCTGAGCTACAGGCTTGAGCAATCAAGCCCCTATCTCGCTGATTCATGCAATGCTATGGCTTTGCAGGGATCAGGGTAAGAGATCAGTGTGTGCAGTGTTATAGTCTCCTATGGGATAACAATGATCAGTATAAAAGATCAGTGTGTACAGTGTTATAGTCTCCTATGGGATAACAATGATTAGTATAAGAGATCAGTGTGTGCAGTGTTATAGCCCCCTATGGGATAAAAATGATCAGTATAAGAGATCAGTGTGTACAGTGTTATAGTCTCCTATGGGATAAAAATGATCAGTATAAGAGATCAGTGTGTGCAGTGTTATAGTCTCCTATGGGATAACAATGATTAGTATAAGAGATCAGTGTGTGCAGTGTTATAGTCTCCTATGGGATAAGAATGATCAGTATAAGAGATCAGTGTGTGTTGTGTTATAGTCCCCTATGGGATAACAATGATCAGTATAAGAGATCAGTGTTTGCAGTGTTATAGTCTCCTATGGGATAATAATGATCAGTATAAGAGATCAGTGTTTGCAGTGTTATAGTCTCCTATGGGATAATAATGATCAGTATAAGAGATCAGTGTGTGCAGTGTTATAGTCTCCTATGGGATAATAATGATCAGTATAAGAGATCAGTGTTTGCAGTGTTATAGTCTCCTATGGGAGCTATAACACTGCAAAAAAAAAAAAAAAAATGTGAAAAAAAAAAGTTAACAAAGGTCATTTAACCCCTTCCCTAATAAAAGTTTGAATCACCCCCCTTTTCCCATAATAATAAAAAAAAATTCCAAAGTCCAAAATAGCATATTTTTGGTCACTTTTTATATCAAGAAAAAATTTATAAAAAGCGATCAAAAAGTCAAATCAATACAAAAATGGTATTCAGAACACGGCGCAAAAAATGAGTCCTCATACCGGCCCGTACGCGGAAAAATGTAAAAGTTATAGGGGTCAGAAGACGAGAATTTTTTACATATAAATTTTCCTGCATGTAGTTATGATGTTTTTCTGAAGTACGGAAATATCCAACCTATATAAGTCGGGGATCATTTTAACCGTATGCACCTACAGAATAAAGATAAGGGGTTATTTTTACTGACAAATGCACTGCGTAGAAACGGAAGCCCCCAAACCTTACAAAATGACATTTTTTCTTCAATTTTGTCGCACAATTAATTTTTTTTTTCGTTTCGATGTAGATTTTTGGGTAAAATGACTGATGTCCCTGCAAAGTAGAATTGGTGTCACAAAAAAGAAGCATCATATGGAATTTTATGTGCAAAATTGAAAGCATTATGATTTTTAGAAGGTGATGAGGAAAAAATGAAAATGCAAAAACGGAAAAACCCTGCGTCCTTAAGGGGTTAATACCGCATGGAGGCGCATGCTTTTTTTGGCATTCCTTAGTGTTAAATGGAAGAGATGAATATAAGACACATTAGCTGTGCATCCATATTCAGCATTTGTTTAAGTGTTTAACATCTCTTGTATCTGCCATGTTGATTTGCATATATTCTGAGTATTTAACCCTTGTGTGCTCATAGCAAAACTATGATACCATCACCGTATTCTATACTCCAGGGTGTGGGGTAAATATCATACCAAAAAAATGTATATAAAAAATTGGAATAAAAAAAAAAACCTGATGACTTCTCAGCGTTACGAGTCCATTCAGACACCCAATAGGTTGTTTGTGGTTCAACGCGTTTCCTTTAGCCAAAATTCATCAGGAACCTTTGTCTCGCTTTCCTTCACGTAGACATCGTGATGCGGCTTCCTCTTTCCAAGATACCCGGTGCTGCTTTACTAATCAGTAACTTAAAGGGGTACTTCACTGCCCCAGCGTTCGGAACATTTTGCTCTAAAAACTTTGAGCAGGCGGCGGGGGGTGGAGGGGGGATGTCACGGCCACACCCCCTCGTGATGTCACACCATGCCCCCTCAATGCAAGTCCATGGGAGGGGGCGTGACGGTTGTCAAGCCCCCTCCCCCCATAGACTTGGACATGATTGTTGGTGTAGTGTATCGTCGTTGTAAGCCTTGCTTGTGGCAATAAAGCAGCAAGATTGAAGTAGAGTTTCGGGTGCCGTGTCCTAATTTCTTTTGAGACATATATATATATATATATATATATATATATATATATATATGCATACTGCACTTTGGACACGGACACCGAGGGATCTACGGAGCGCACGGACCTGCAGGAGTGAGTTCACACGTGGTGCACACGTCTCTCAGGACTTTGCTAAAAAAAACAATGTTTTCCGGTGGAGTACCCCTTTAATACCACATGGAGGCGTATATGTGAATCTTGTCTAACTGAGTATACGAGGAGCTGATATTCATGTATGGACAGTGCAGCGATGCTTATTCTCTAATGTGTCAATATTTATCCATGAAGATTGCCTAATGGCGCTATTCGATGGCGAACATTATGATGAAGGGTTACGAAAATACCTGCACAATGTCTGGATTAAAGTGTGAATACAGGTTTATTACCAATACCTGTCACAGAAGTACAGTGGTCCCTCAAGTTACAATATTAATTGGTTCCAGGACAACCATTGTATGTTGAAACCATTGTATGTTGAGACCATAACTCTATGGAAACCTGGTAATTGGTTCTAAAGCCCCAAAATGTCATAGACTAGTGCTTCCCAAGCAGGGTGCCCCCAGCTGTTGCAAAACTACAACTCCCAGCATTCCCGGACAACCTTTGGCTGTCCGGGCATGCTGGGAGTTGTAGTTTTGCAAAAGCTGGAGGATCCTTGCTTGGAAAACACTGGTCTATGTAGAGGACAGGAGCTTCTTCGGGGTCCTGTACAGTACACAGTGTCCTAAAAAAGTAACATGGAGCTGCCCTCACCTGGTGTCCAAAGGAGCAGGTAACCTGGTACAGGTAAAGTGTACAGAACATGTAATACCTCCCTGTACTGTAGGGGGCGCTACCAGACATCAGTCAGTGCATACACTTCAGAAATACAGGTAAAGAGTACAGAACATGTAATACCTCCCTGTACTGTAGGGGGCGCTACCAGACATCAGTCAGTGCACAAACTTCAGTAATACAGGTAAAGAGTACAGAACATGTATTACCTCCCTGTACTGTAGGGGGCGCTACCAGACACCAGTCAGTGCATACACTTCAGTAATACAGGTAAAGAGTACAGAACATGTAATACCTCCCTGTACTGTAGGGACGCTACCAGACACCAGTCAGTGCATACACTTCAGGAATACAGGTAAAGAGTACAGAACATGTAATACCTCCATGTACTGTAGGGGGCGCTACCAGACACCAGTCAGTGCATATACTTCAGTAATACAGGTAAAGAGTACAGAACATGTAATACCTCCCTGTACTGTAAGGGCGCTACCAGACACCAGTCAGTTCATACACTTCAGTAATACAGGTAAAGAGTATAGAACATGTAATACCTCCCTGTACTGTAGGGGGCGCTACCAGACACCAGTCAGTGCATACACTTCAGTAATACAGGTAAAGAGAACAGAACATGTAATACCTCCCTGTACTGTAGGGGGCGCTACCAGACACCAGTCAGTGCATACACTTCAGTAATACAGGTAAAGAGTACAGAACATGTAATACCTCCCTGTACTGTAGAGGGTGCTACCAGACACCAGTCAGTGCATACACTTCAGTAATACAGGTAAAGAGTACAGAACATGTAATACCTCCCTGTACTGTAGGGTGCGCTACCAGACACCAGTCAGTGCATACACTTCAGTAATACAGGTAAAGAGAACAGAACATGTAATACCTCCCTGTACTGTAGGGGGCGCTACCGGACACCAGTCAGTGCATACACTTCAGTAATACAGGTAAAGAGTACAGAACATGTAATACCTCCCTGTACTGTAGAGGGCACTACCGGACACCAGTCAGTGCATAAACTTCAGTAATACAGGTAAAGAGTACAGAACATGTAATACCTCCCTGTACTGTAGGGGCGCTACCAGACACCAGTCAGTGCATACACTTCAGGAATACAGGTAAAGAGTACAGAACATGTAATACCTCCATGTACTGTAGGGGGCGCTACCAGACACCAGTCAGTGCATATACTTCAGTAATACAGGTAAAGAGGACAGAACATGTAATACCTCCCTGTACTGTAAGGGCGCTACCAGACACCAGTCAGTTCATATACTTCAGTAATACAGGTAAAGAGTACAGAACATGTAATACCTCCCTGTACTGTAGGGGGCGCTACCAGACACCAGTCAGTGCATACACTTCAGTAATACAGGTAAAGAGTACAGAACATGTAATACCTCCCTGTACTGTAGGGGGCGCTACCGGACACCAGTCAGTGCATACACTTCAGTAATACAGGTAAAGAGTACAGAACATGTAATACCTCCCTGTACTGTAGAGGGCACTACCGGACACCAGTCAGTGCATACACTTCAGTAATACAGGTAAAGAGTACAGAACATGTAATACCTCCCTGTACTGTAGAGGGTGCTACCAGACACCAATCAGTGCATATACTTCAGTAATACAAGTAAAGAGTACAGAACATGTAATACCTCCCTGTACTGTAGGGGGCACTACCAGACATCAGTCAGTGCATACACTTCAGTAATACAGGTAAAGAGTACAGAACATGTAATACCTCCCTGTACTGTAGGGGGCGCTACCGGACACCAGTCAGTGCATACACTTCAGTAATACAGGTAAAGAGTACAGAACATGTAATACCTCCCTGTACTGTAGAGGGCGCTACCAGACACCAGTCACTGCATACACTTCAGTAATACAGGAAAAGAGTACAGAACATGTAATACCTCCCTGTACTGTAGAGGGTGCTACCAGACACCAATCAGTGCACATACTTCAGTAATACAGGTAAAGAGTACAGAACATGTAATACCTCCCTGTACTGTAGGGGGCGCTACCAGACACCAGTCGGTGCATACACTTCAGTAATACAGGTAAAGAGTACAGAACATGTAATACCTCCCTGTACTGTAGAGGGCGCTACCAGACACCAGTTAGTGCATACACTTCAGTAATACAGGTAAAGAGTACAGAACATGTAATACCTCCCTGTACTGTAGGGGGCGCTACCAGACACCAGTCAGTGCATACACTTCAGTAATACAGGTAAAGAGTACAGAACATGTAATACCTCCCTGTACTGTAGGTGGCGCTACCAGACACCAGTCAGTGCATACACTTCAGTAATACAGGTAAAGAGCAGTACAGAACATGTAATACCTCCCTGTACTGTAGGGGGCGCTACCAGACACCAGTCAGTGCATACACTTCAGTAATACAGGTAAAGAGTACAGAACATGTAATACCTCCCTGTACTGTAGGGGGCACTACCAGACATCAGTCAGTGCATACACTTCAGTAATACAGGTAAAGAGTACAGAACATGTATTACCTCCCTGTACTGTAGGGGGCGCTACCAGACACCAGTCAGTGCATATACTTCAGTAATACAGGTAAAGAGTACAGAACATGTAATACCTCCCTGTACTGTAGGGGGCGCTACCAGACACCAGTCAGTGCATACACTTCAGTAATACAGGTAAAGAGTACAGAACATGTAATACCTCCCTGTACTGTAGGGGGCGCTACCAGACACCAGTCAGTGCATACACTTCAGTAATATAGGGGTTTTACCTGTAAATTGCCCATTCTGATTGGTCAGTTCTCTCGGCCATTGACAAGTTTCACAGATCTGGGCTGTCTTAGTCCAGATTGTCATTGTATGTTGAGTCTGGTTTCTACTTACAATGGTCCAGAAAAGACCATTGTATGTTGAAACTATTGTATGTTGAGGCCGTTGTAAGTTGAGGGATCACTGTATTGATAATGTTTGAGAGTATATAAAAAACCAACTGTGTTTGAGTATATTAAACTTTTCCCATCAATATCAATAGTGACTGTTTCTATAAACGGACTCTGGTGCAGGACGTGGAAAAGCTGCGAGAATTACTAACTAATCTTAGAGGTCCCCATAGTCAGAGTCCCTAGGAACATCGGGGTCCCTCATCTATAGTTATCCCCTTGTCACCCCTCAGTTAGTCTATGAATGTATTGAAGTTCATATCAATATAAGTATAAGGATATTAATATGAATATATGTAATTGCCTACCCGTTCAGCGTAACAGGACCTGCGGGTCACGTGATTAGATTTAGAACTCTATGGTTTTGCTACAGGACCTTTGGAGGTTCCCGTGACGTGTTCACCCACAATGCAATATAACGGTCAGTGACAGTTGTTATGGACCAATCCAAAACAGCTCAGCCCTTGCCCATATAAGGGACCCGCGCCATCTTGATCCCTCTCTTGGGTTGCTGACTCTGGAAGAGGTAGGACCTCCGCAGCTTACAAGACGATTTACTAGGCCAAAGCCTTGCGGCCTCGGCCTCTAACATATCGGATATACTAAATAATTCCCCGCTACTCACCGCAAGATCACTGGACCTAAATACACCCCTAAATCCAGCGGATCTCTGCTATACAATCCCTAAGAAGCTAAATTGGGCTTATCTGATCCCAACCGACTGTCAATCGCTGCTCAGCTATATCTATAGAGACTGTTATCTGGACTGTTACTATTGCTGCATGTACAGAAATTCTTCAGTAAAAGTTCCTGCAAGTTTTCAGTTAACAGCGGTTGTGGACAATCCTTTATTTCTGCGTCACCTATTGCTCGCAATAGGGTCGCAATTGGCCTATCAAGAACACAGCATTTAACCCTCACCCTGGCGTCACGAGTGACAAGGGTTAACAGCGCCCTTAACTATAATGAACAGCAACACCCTAACTACCCTACACCCCCACAAGGCTTGTTCCCAATTCCGCCACCACAATAGCGCTATGGCGGCATCTGTATATAGATGCACTGTGGAGGTCAGTAATATATCCATATCTGGCCCCCACCGCGCTTCTATAATCATATGCCTCCTCAGCGCTATGAATGAAAACGATTCTATCAGCAGCACAACGGGCCGGACGGCTTCCTAGCCAGATGCGCTGCTGTTAGAATACTTTAAATTCATAGCGCTGAGGAGGCATATGATTATAGAAGCGCGGCGGGGGCTGTTATCTGGCCCCTGCAGTGCTTCTATGTATATACGTCATTGCAGCGCTATGAAAGACAAGTGTTCTTACAGCAGCGGGCCGGCCAGCTTCCCGGCCCCATGCACTGCTAATAGAATACTTTTCATTCATAGCGCTGCTGGGGGCTTATGAAAGCGCTGCAGGGGCAAAATATATATACACATGCGCTGCGGGGGACAATGCCAATATAAATGTGCTGCAGGGGGCAAGACTTATATAGCGCAGGAGGGGGCAAGATATATAGAAGTGCTGCGGGGCCAGACATATACCCCCTGATTTGTCAGTTTATATATATATATATATATATATATATATATATATATATATATATATATATAGTGATGACTCGCTCTTGCAGAGAGGTGCGGTTCCAGTATAGAGGCACGGAAACAGGACTTTTCAAATCAAAGCTCAGTGTTTTATTCACACTTGGCAATCAGCAAATATCTTAGATGCAGTTAAAAAAAAAAGTAACAAAGTCCCCGTTCCTTAGGTGTTTGTTCACACCTGAGTCCATCCCATGCGGCATCAAGCAAGTCTTTTCCAGGCCTCCATGCAGTCTGCTCACCAGTTTCCACGCTCCACAAGGTTATATCTCCACACTCAGGTCTCTCTGGCAGTGTGAGCTGCAACATGCAAATCCCCCTCAGCTGGGGGAGCAGGCGGCCTTTAAGGCCAACCAAAGGCGGCCTGGATTGTGGGGAGTGGCCCCCACCCTGCACTTGGTCATTCCCAGTACGAGCCGTCCCGGATTGGCCGTCCAGCCATACTATGTCCACAGTGTCAGACTGCATCGCAACACAGACACTGAATTATACCGGCTCTTACTTCACCAAGGCCAGGAGCCTCGGGGACACATATCACCCATCAACCATCATATCCTTCACCTTCTCACAATATATATATATAGTCATGAGCGGCATATTCGAATTTGCGATATTTTGCGAATATATTGATGAATATTCATCCTATATTTGCGAAATCCGCATATTCAATATATTTGCGGTTGTTTTCGCATGCACATCTATCTATATTATCTATGTATCTATTTTATCTATCTATACTATTGATCTATATTATCTATGTATCTACATTATCTATCTATATTATCTATGTATCTATATTATCTATCTATACTATTGATCTATATTATCTATGCATCTATATTATCTATCTATATTATCTATGTATCTATATTATCTATCTATACTATTGATCCATATTATCTATGTATCTATAATATCTATCTATATTATCAATGTATCTATATTATCTATGTATCTATATTATCTATTTATACTATTGATCTATATTATCTATGTATCTATATTATCTATCTATATTATCTATGTATCTATATTATCTATTTATACTATTGATCTATATTATCTATGTATCTATATTATCTATCTATATTATCTATGTATCTATATTATCTATTTATACTATTGATCTATATTATCTATGTATCTATATTATCTATGTATCTATATTATCTATCTATATTATCTAGGTATCTATATTATCTATCTATATTATCTATGTATCTATATTATCTATCTATACTATTGATCTATATTATCTATGTATCTATAATATCTATCTACCGTTTTTTTCGCCCTAATGGACGCACCGGCGTATAAGACGCACCCAATTTATAGGTGCAAAATCTAAAAAAATAAAGATTCTGAACCCAACAGTGGTCTTCAACCTGCGGACCTCCAGATGTTGCCATTGGCTGTCCGGGCATGCTGGGAGTTGTAGTTTTGTAACATCTGGAGGTCCGCAGGTTGAAGACCACTGTTATAGGAGATAATACTCACGTGTCCCCGACGCTCCGGACTTCTTCTTCCCCGGGATCCACGCTCTCCGTCGCCGTCATCACGCCGCTACGCACGCCGCCCCTATTGGATGACGGCGTGCGCAACGAAGTGATGATGTCGAAGGAGAGCGCAGGGGATCCCGGCACGGAGAAGACACCGAGGAGGCAGGTAAGGTCCCTCCCGGTGTCCTGTAAGCTGTTCGGGACGACTATATTATCTATGAATCTATATTATTTATGTATCTATATTATCCATCTATATTATCTATGTATCTATATTATCTATCTATATTATCTATGAATCTATATTATTTATGTATCTATATTATCCATCTATATTATCTATGTATCTATATTATCTATCTATATTATCTATGTATCTATATTATCTATCTATTTTATCTATGTATCTATTTTATCTATCTATATTATCTATGTATCTATATTATCTATATATCTATATTATTTATGTCTCTATATTATCTATCTATATTATCTATGTATCTATATTATCTATCTATCTATATTATCTATCTATATATCTATATTATCTATCTATATTATCTATGTATCTATATTATCTATCTATCTATATTATCTATGTATCTATATTATCTATCTATATTATCTATGTATCTATATTATCTATCTATATTATCTATATCTATATTATCTATGTATCTATATTATCTATCTATATTATCTATGTATCTATATTATCTATCTATATTATCTATGTATCTATATTATCTATCTATATTATCTATGTATCTATATTATCTATCTATTTTATCTATGTATCTATTTTATCTATCTATATTATCTATGTATCTATATTATCTATATATCTATATTATTTATGTCTCTATATTATCTATCTATATTATCTATGTATCTATATTATCTATCTATCTATATTATCTATCTATATTATCTATATATCTATATTATCTATCTATATTATCTATGTATCTATATTATCTATCTATATTATCTATGTATCTATATTATCTATGTATCTATATTATCTATATATCTATATTATCTATGTATCTATATTATCTATCTATATTATCTATGTATCTATATTATCTATCTATATTATCTATGTATCTATATTATCTATCTATATTATCTATGTATCTATATTATCTATCTATATTATCTATGTATCTATATTATCTATCTATATTATCTATGTATCTATATTATCTATCTATATTATCTATGTATCTATATTATCTATCTATATTATCTATCTATATTATCTATGTATCTATATTATCTATCTATATTATCTATGTATCTATATTATCTATCTATATTATCTAGGTATCTATATTATCTATCTATATTATCTAGGTATCTATATTATCTATCTATATTATCTATGTATCTATATTATCTATCTATATTATCTATGTATCTATATTATCTATCTATATTATCTATGTATCTATATTATCTATCTATATTATCTATGTATCTATATTATCTATCTATATTATCTATCTATTTTATCTATCTATATTATCTATGTATCTATATTATCTATCTATATTATCCATGTATCTATATTATCTATCTATATTATCTATTTATCTATATTATCTATCTATATTATCTATATATCTATATTATCTATCTATATTATCAATCTATCCATCTAATAGAAAAAAGAATCTCTCCGCAGCACACAGATTCAACGTGAAAATAATGGGTGATTTATTCCATAGCAAAAAGTGTTTTCACAGCAAGAGACGTTTCGACTAGGCTCCCCAAATCATTAACCCCTAGTGCACTGCTTGATAATGACTAGGCTCCCCAAATCATTAACCCCTAGTGCACTGCTTGATAATGACTAGGCTCCCCAAATCATTAACCTCTAGTGCACTGCTTGATAATGACTAGGCTCCCCAAATCATTAACCCCTAGTGCACTGCTTGATAATGACTAGGCTCCCCAAATCATTAACCCCTAGTGCACTGCTTGATAATGACTAGGCTCCCCAAATCATTAACCCCTAGTGCACTGCTTGATAATGACTAGGCTCCCCAAATCATTAACCCCTAGTGCACTGCTTGATAATGACTAGGCTCCCCAAATCATTAACCCCTAGTGCACTGCTTGATAATGACTAGGCTCCCCAAATCATTAACCTCTAGTGCACTGCTTGATAATGACTAGGCTCCCAAAATCATTAACCCCTAGTGCACTGCTTGATAATGACTAGGCTCCCCAAATCATTAACCTCTAGTGCACTGCTTGATAATGACTAGGCTCCCCAAATCATTAACCCCTAGTGCACTGCTTGATAATGACTAGGCTCCCCAAATCATTAACCCCTAGTGCACTGCTTGATAATGACTAGGCTCGCCAAATCATTAACCCCTAGTGCACTGCTTGATAATGACTAGGCTCCCATAATCATTAACCCCTAGTGCACTGCTTGATAATGACTAGGCTCCCCAAATCTTTAACCCCTAGTGCACTGCTTGATAATGACTAGGCTCCCCAAATCATTAACCCCTAGTGCACTGCTTGATAATGACTAGGCTCCCATAATCATTAACCCCTAGTGCACTGCTTGATATTGACTAGGCTCCCCAAATCTTTAACCCCTAGTGCACTGCTTGATAATGACTAGGCTCCCCAAATCATTAACCCCTAGTGCACTGCTTGATATTGACTAGGCTCCCCAAATCATTAACCCCTAGTGCACTGCTTGATAATGACTAGGCTCCCATAATCATTAACCCCTAGTGCACTGCTTGATAATGACTAGGCTCCCCAAATCATTAACTCCTAGTGCACTGCTTGATAATGACTAGGCTCCCCAAATCATTAACCCCTAGTGCACTGCTTGATAATGACTAGGCTCCCCAAATCATTAACCCCTAGTGCACTGCTTGATAATGACTAGGCTCCCCAAATCATTAACCCCTAGTGCACTGCTTGATAATGACTAGGCTCGCCAAATCATTAACCCCTAGTGCACTGCTTGATAATGACTAGGCTCCCATAATCATTAACCCCTAGTGCACTGCTTGATAATGACTAGGCTCCCCAAATCTTTAACCCCTAGTGCACTGCTTGATAATGACTAGGCTCCCATAATCATTAACCCCTAGTGCACTGCTTGATAATGACTAGGCTCCCATAATCATTAACCCCTAGTGCACTGCTTGATATTGACTAGGCTCCCCAAATCTTTAACCCCTAGTGCACTGCTTGATAATGACTAGGCTCCCCAAATCATTAACCCCTAGTGCACTGCTTGATATTGACTAGGCTCCCCAAATCATTAACCCCTAGTGCACTGCTTGATAATGACTAGGCTCCCATAATCATTAACCCCTAGTGCACTGCTTGATAATGACTAGGCTCCCCAAATCATTAACCCCTAGTGCACTGCTTGATAATGACTAGGCTCCCCAAATCATTAACCCCCAGTGCACTGCTTGATAATGACTAGGCTCCCCAAATCATTAACCCCTAGTGCACTGCTTGATAATGACTAGGCTCCCCAAATCATTAACCCCTAGTGCACTGCTTGATAATGACTAGGCTCCCCAAATCATTAACCCCTAGTGCACTGCTTGATAATGACTAGGCTCCCCAAATCATTAACCCCTAGTGCACTGCTTGATAATGACTAGGCTCCCCAAATCATTAACCCCTAGTGCACCGCTTGATAATGACTAGGCTCCCCAAATCATTAACCCCTAGTGCACTGCTTGATAATGACTAGGCTCCCCAAATCATTAACCCCCAGTACACTGCTTGATAATGACTAGGCTCCCCAAATCATTAACCCCTAGTGCACTGCTTGATAATGACTAGGCTCCCCAAATCATTAACCCCTAGTGCACTGCTTGATAATGACTAGGCTCCCCAAATCATTAACCCCCAGTGCACTGCTTGATAATGACTAGGCTCCCCAAATCATTAACCCTTAGTGCACTGCTTGATAATGACTAGGCTCCCCAAATCATTAACCCCTAGTGCACTGCTTGATATTGACTAGGCTCCCCAAATCATTAACCCCTAGTGCACTGCTTGATAATGACTAGGCTCCCCATAATCATTAACCCCTAGTGCACTGCTTGATAATGACTAGGCTCCCCAAATCATTAACCCCTAGTGCACTGCTTGATAATGACTAGGCTCCCCAAATCATTAACCCCTAGTGCACTGCTTGATAATGACTAGGCTCCCCAAATCTTTAACCCCTAGTGCACTGCTTGATAATGACTAGGCTCCCCAAATCATTAACCCCTAGTGCACTGCTTGATAATGACTAGGCTCCCATAATCATTAACCCCTAGTGCACTGCTTGATAATGACTAGGCTCCCCAAATCATTAACCCCTAGTGCACTGCTTGATAATGACTTGGCTCCCCAAATCATTAACCCCTAGTGCTTTGCTTGATAATGACTAGGCTCCCCAAATCATTAACCCCTAGTGCACTGCTTGATAATGACTAGGCTCCCATAATCATTAACCCCTAGTGCACTGCTTGATAATGACTAGGCTCCCCAAATCATTAACCTCTAGTGCACTGCTTGATAATGACTAGGCTCCCCAAATCATTAACCCCTAGTGCACTGCTTGATAATGACTAGGCTCCCCAAATCATTAACCCTTAGTGCACTGCTTGATAATGACTAGGCTCCCATAATCATTAACCCCTAGTGCACTGCTTGATAATGACTAGGCTCCCCAAATCATTAACCCCTAGTGCACTGCTTGATATTGACTAGGCTCCCCAAATCATTAACCCCCAGTGCACTGCTTGATAATGACTAGGCTCCCCAAATCATTAACCCTTAGTGCACTGCTTGATAATGACTAGGCTCCCATAATCATTAACTCCTAGTGCACTGCTTGATAATGACTAGGCTCCCCAAATCATTAACCCCTAGTGCACTGCTTGATAATGACTAGGCTCCCCAAATCATTAACCCCTAGTGCACTGCTTGATATTGACTAGGCTCCCCAAATCATTAACCCCTAGTGCACTGCTTGATAATGACTAGGCTCCCATAATCATTAACCCCTAGTGCACTGCTTGATAATGACTAGGCTCCCCAAATCATTAACCCCTAGTGCACTGCTTGATAATGACTAGGCTCCCCAAATCTTTAACCCCTAGTGCACTGCTTCATAATGACTAGGCTCCCCAAATCATTAACCCCTAGTGCATTGCTTGATAATGACTAGGCTCCTCAAATCTTTAACCCCTAGTGCACTGCTTCATAATGACTAGGCTCCCCAAATCATTAACCCCTAGTGCACTGCTTGATAATGACTAGGCTCCCCAAATCATTAACCCCTAGTGCACTGCTTGATAATGACTAGGCTCCCCAAATCATTAACCCCCAGTGCACTGCTTGATAATGACTAGGCTCCCAAATCATTAACCCCTAGTGCACTGCTTGATAATGACTAGGCTCCCCAAATCATTAACCCCTAGTGCACTGCTTGATAATGACTAGGCTCCCCAAATCATTAACCCCTAGTGCACTGCTTGATAATGACTAGGCTCCCCAAATCATTAACTCCTAGTGCACTGCTTGATAATGACTAGGCTCCCCAAATCATTAACCCCTAGTGCACTGCTTGATAATGACTAGGCTCCCCAAATCATTAACCCCTAGTGCACTGCTTGATAATGACTAGGCTCCCCAAATCATTAACCCCTAGTGCACTGCTTGATAATGACTAGGCTCCCCAAATCATTAACCCCTAGTGCACTGCTTGATAATGACTAGGCTCCCCAAATCATTAACCCCTAGTGCACTGCTTGATAATGACTAGGCTCCCCAAATCATTAACCCCTAGTGCACTGCTTGATAATGACTAGGCTCCCCAAATCATTAACCTCTAGTGCACTGCTTGATAATGACTAGGCTCCCCAAATCATTAACCCCCAGTGCACTGCTTGATAATGACTAGGCTCCCCAAATCATTAACCCTTAGTGCACTGCTTGATAATGACTAGGCTCCCCAAATCTTTAACCCCTAGTGCACTGCTTGATAATGACTAGGCTCCCATAATCATTAACCCTAGTGCACTGCTTGATAATGACTAGGCTCCCCAAATCATTAACCCTTAGTGCACTGCTTGATAATGACTAGGCTCCCCAAATCATTAACCCCTAGTGCACTGCTTGATAATGACTAGGCTCCCCAAATCATTAACCCTTAGTGCACTGCTTGATAATGACTAGGCTCCCCAAATCATTAACCCCTAGTGCACTGCTTGATAATGACTAGGCTCCCCAAATCATTAACCCCTAGTGCACTGCTTGATAATGACTAGGCTCCCATAATCATTAACCCCTAGTGCACTGCTTGATAATGAATAGGCTCCCCAAATCATTAACCACTAGTGCACTGCTTGATAATGACTTGGCTCCCCAAATCATTAACCCCTAGTGCTTTGCTTGATAATGACTAGGCTCCCCAAATCATTAACCCCTAGTGCACTGCTTGATAATGACTAGGCTCCCATAATCATTAACCCCTAGTGCACTGCTTGATAATGACTAGGCTCCCCAAATCATTAACCTCTAGTGCACTGCTTGATAATGACTAGGCTCCCCAAATCATTAACCCCTAGTGCACTGCTTGATAATGACTAGGCTCCCCAAATCATTAACCCTAGTGCACTGCTTGATAATGACTAGGCTCCCATAATCATTAACCCCTAGTGCACTGCTTGATAATGACTAGGCTCCCCAAATCATTAACCTCTAGTGCACTGCTTGCTAATGACTAGGCTCCCCAAATCATTAACCCCTAGTGCACTGCTTGATAATGACTAGGCTCCCCAAATCATTAACCCCTAGTGCACTGCTTGATAATGACTAGGCTCCCCAAATCATTAACCCCTAGTGCACTGCTTGATATTGACTAGGCTCCCCAAATCATTAACCCCTAGTGCACTGCTTGATAATGACTAGGCTCCCCAAATCATTAACCCCTAGTGCACTGCTTGATAATGACTAGGCTCCCCAAATCATTAACCCCTAGTGCACTGCTTGATAATGACTAGGCTCCCCAAATCATTAACCCTAGTGCACTGCTTGATAATGACTAGGCTCCCCAAATCATTAACCCCTAGTGCACTGCTTGATAATGACTAGGCTCCCCAAATCATTAACCCCTAGTGCACTGCTTGATAATGACTAGGCTCCCCAAATCATTAACCCCTAGTGCACTGCTTGATAATGACTAGGCTCCCCAAATCATTAACCCTTAGTGCACTGCTTGATAATGACTAGGCTCCCATAATCATTAACCCCTAGTGCACTGCTTGATAATGACTAGGCTCCCCAAATCATTAACCCCTAGTGCACTGCTTGATAATGACTAGGCTCCCCAAATCATTAACCCCTAGTGCACTGCTTGATAATGACTAGGCTCCCCAAATCATTAACCCCTAGTGCACTGCTTGATAATGACTAGGCTCCCCAAATCATTAACCCCTAGTGCACTGCTTGATAATGACTAGGCTCCCCAAATCATTAACCCCTAGTGCACTGCTTGATAATGACTAGGCTCCCCAAATCATTAACCCCTAGTGCACTGCTTGATAATGACTAGGCTCCCCAAATCATTAACCCCTAGTGCACTGCTTGATAATGACTAGGCTCCCCAAATCATTAACCCCTAGTGCACTGCTTGATAATGACTAGGCTCCCCAAATCATTAACCCCTAGTGCACTGCTTGATAATGACTAGGCTCCCCAAATCATTAACCCCTAGTGCACTGCTTGATAATGACTAGGCTCCCCAAATCATTAACCCCTAGTGCACTGCTTGATAATGACTAGGCTCCCCAAATCATTAACCCCTAGTGCACTGCTTGATAATGACTAGGCTCCCCAAATCATTAACCCTTAGTGCACTGCTTGATAATGACTAGGCTCCCCAAATCATTAACCCCTAGTGCACTGCTTGATAATGACTAGGCTCCCCAAATCATTAACCCCTAGTGCACTGCTTGATAATGACTAGGCTCCCCAAATCATTAACCCCTAGTGCACTGCTTGATAATGACTAGGCTCCCCAAATCATTAACCCCTAGTGCACTGCTTGATAATGACTAGGCTCCCCAAATCATTAACCCCTAGTGCACTGCTTGATAATGACTAGGCTCCCCAAATCATTAACCCCTAGTGCACTGCTTGATAATGACTAGGCTCCCCAAATCATTAACCCCTAGTGCACTGCTTGATAATGACTAGGCTCCCCATAATCATTAACCCCTAGTGCACTGCTTGATAATGACTAGGCTCCCCAAATCATTAACCACTAGTGCACTGCTTGATAATGACTAGGCTCCCCAAATCATTAACCCCTAGTGCACTGCTTGATAATGACTAGGCTCCCCAAATCATTAACCCCTAGTGCACTGCTTGATAATGACTAGGCTCCCATAATCATTAACCCCTAGTGCACTGCTTGATAATGACTAGGCTCCCCAAATCATTAACCCCTAGTGCACTGCTTGATAATGACTAGGCTCCCCAAATCATTAACCCCTAGTGCACTGCTTGATAATGACTAGGCTCCCCAAATCATTAACCCCTAGTGCACTGCTTGATAATGACTAGGCTCCCAAAATCATTAACCCCTAGTGCACTGCTTGATAATGACTAGGCTCCCCAAATCATTAACCTCTAGTGCACTGCTTGATAATGACTAGGCTCCCCAAATCATTAACCCCTAGTGCACTGCTTGATAATGACTAGGCTCCCCAAATCATTAACCCCTAGTGCACTGCTTGATAATGACTAGGCTCCCCAAATCATTAACCCCTAGTGCACTGCTTGATAATGACTAGGCTCCCCAAATCATTAACCCCTAGTGCACTGCTTGATAATGACTAGGCTCCCCAAATCATTAACCCCTAGTGCACTGCTTGATAATGACTAGGCTCCCCAAATCATTAACCCCTAGTGCACTGCTTGATAATGACTAGGCTCCCCAAATCATTAACCCCTAGTGCACTGCTTGATAATGACTAGGCTCCCCAAATCATTAACCCTAGTGCACTGCTTGATAATGACTAGGCTCCCCAAATCATTAACCCCTAGTGCACTGCTTGATAATGACTAGGCTCCCCAAATCATTAACCCCTAGTGCACTGCTTGATAATGACTAGGCTCCCAAATCATTAACCCCTAGTGCACTGCTTGATAATGACTAGGCTCCCCAAATCATTAACCCCTAGTGCACTGCTTGATAATGACTAGGCTCCCCAAATCATTAACCCCTAGTGCACTGCTTGATATTGACTAGGCTCCCCAAATCATTAACCCCTAGTGCACTGCTTGATAATGACTAGGCTCCCAAATCATTAACCCCTAGTGCACTGCTTGATAATGACTAGGCTCCCCAAATGCATTAACCCCTAGTGCACTGCTTGATAATGACTAGGCTCCCCAAATCTTTAACCCCTAGTGCACTGCTTCATAATGACTAGGCTCCCCAAATCATTAACCCCTAGTGCATTGCTTGATAATGACTAGGCTCCTCAAATCTTTAACCCCTAGTGCACTGCTTCATAATGACTAGGCTCCCCAAATCATTAACCCCTAGTGCACTGCTTGATAAT